>NC_056743.1:1259092973-1259287973 GCF_019279795.1 Protopterus annectens
CTGCATTCTTCCTCTATAGATATGGGTCCCTTAGTGGTTGAGAGGGGGGTAAGCTTAGCACTGAACCAGGATGTTGGCAATATCAGCTGGTTTTGTAATTTTCATGCCGTTGTGCTGTAACTTAGAGCAGATATCTTGACATAGCTATAGAATGCTTTGTGGCTGTCCTTAGAATCAGTGGTGATTTTGTTTTCTTAGCTTGCTTTGGAGGATCTTATAAGGGATCTCAGCTTCTTACGGAGGCTGACCAGGGAGGTCCTCCACTCATGGGATTTTACTCTCTTTTGCAACAGTTTCTTCCTTCTGTTGTACACTTTGTTTATGGTAGGGGATCACCAGACTGACTTCCATTTTTTTGGAGGATAGTGTCTTGGTTCTGTTTGAGACAGCACGATCCATGCACTCGTGTAAGTGCTTAGAGAGTGCATTGTGTAGGACTCAGCAGTCGTAACTGTATTATCCATCTGCATGGGTGTCATGAACTTCGCCACTTCTGTCTTAAGTATGAAGTTGGCTTTGGAGAATTTGTTTTACTGTGGTTTCCTTAATGGGGCGTGGGGGCGGGATGTGGATATCTAGGGTGATTAGCTTATGGTTGGATCGGACCAATGAGGAGTTGACTTCAGGTGTGCAACACCGGTCACTCATGTTGGTAATGACTAGGTCTAGGATATTGTTGCCCCGGGTGGGGGTGTGGATAAGTTGATCCAGGGCATTGGAAGTGATCAATTCCAGAAAGCGGTGCGTGAAGGAGTTGGTACACGAGTAGTTTTTCCAGTTAATGGTGGGGTAGTTGAAATCGCCCATTATTAGGGTGTTTGGTTGAACCCCAATATTTTCCAGTATATCAAGAAAAGAGGAGTGGGAATCCTGGGGCATGGTCGGGGATCTGTAGCAAGCTACAATTTGGATTGCAGTTTTGCCCAGAGTTAGTTGCACTTGTATAACCTTGAATGCATTATGCTGAGCAACTAGCCTGGAGGTGTGGATATCCTTAATGAACATGGACACACCTCTGCCTTTGGTGTTCCGGTCCAGGTTACATGGCCATGTGGTATGAGGCCTGGTAGTATAGGGGTGCTCTCTGGAGCCTTGAACCAGGTCACAGTCACTGTACAGATATCGATGTTCTCCATTTTAAGGAGTGCCTCAAGTGAGATATATATATATATATATATATATATATATATATATATACACATATCTATAGATATGTACATATATATATATATATATATATATATATATATACACATACATACATATATATATCCACTGCTGCGGTGGTGCTGTGGTAGCGTTGTCGCCTCACAGAAAGTTGTCCTGTTCGATTCTCAGCTAAAGCGTCTTCTGTGTGGAGACATGCGTGAATAGGCGTACTTTTCTTGAAGGCTGTGCATCAGAGCTGGCAACTCGGTACATAAAAATCTACTGCCAATCATTAGCGGACTGAAGTTCCGACCCCTAACCAGGAAAAGCCGAAAGATACTATATATATATATATATATATATATATATATATATATATATATATATATATATATATATATATATATATATATATATACACACACATTATATATATATATATATATATATATATATATATATATATATATATATACACATACACACACACACACACACACACACACACAGGTCTACGTTGAATGATCGAAATTACAAAACTTCGAACTCATATGGTCAGGATGATATGATCGAAATTTTGTAATCGCGAACATTTAAAAAAGAAAAAAAAAAAACAAAAACAAATTAAAATACATATTTGCAAGGGGGCAAGCCCCCCAGCACATCCCCCCACTATTAAAATATACCAACTCTGAGATCGCACTACAGCGAGGAAAAGGGAATATTCCCGTTCTGCGCTGTATAGAGATCTCCATTTAAATGTTTAAAGTTTTAGAATTTCGAGCATATGGTTTCGGCCATATGAAATTCAAAGTTCTGAACATCGATCATTAACTAGGACCCATATACATACACACACACATATATATATATATATATACATACATATATATATATATATACACACACACATGTGTATATATATATATATATATATATATATATATACACATATACACACACACACACAGATAGATGCATACACACACACATATATATATATATATATATATATATATATATATATATATATATATATGTATATATATACACACACACATAAAATGCATATATTTCAATGGGTCTACTTGACCTTACTAAAATGTCAGTAGACTGAATTTCATTTAACCGAGACCAAAAGAGCAAATTTTTTTATCACTGAAAACTTCACTATGCCAATGTTCAGATGGCTGAACGACTGAAATGCCAAATCTCAAGCTGAGCAGAACAGGAAATCTGCTCATTAACGCACTGTAGTACAGTGTTTGGTTTGGTATATTTAATTTGCAGGGGGTGTAAAGGGGTGCAGCCCCCCCGTGCAAAAATGTAAAATTTAAAATCAACATGATTGTATAATTTTGTGGGGCACCTGCATGAATATTCAGTGTTATTTGTACGCAGGGATTGAGGTAGAGTTAGGTAGTTGTTTAGTGCACTTAATTTGACACGGCAGTGCTTAGCTGGGATTAGTTGCTGCTTTTGTTTGTGTATTATGTGTGAGGGATGCTGCACATTATCGGGTCAGTGTTTTGACAGTAGGCGATGTAGGCTTGTGTGTTTTCGGCGGCTTTTTTGTCTCGGTTATTTGAAACTCCGTCTACTGACATTTCGGTAATGTCAAGTGGACTCATTTCAATGAAAAAAGATGACATATTTGAATCTCACCACAAGGTGACACTACTTATTTGCTGGTTTGTATTTGGGAATATAATATGGATAATATTTCCTGAATAAAATTTACAGATTTTATTTATTTCAAATAAATACATTTTGTGAATAAAATTTATAGATATATAAAAAAGGTTATTTGTCTCTGTCTATATACCTTTCTATAATCAATATAGATATATTCTGTGTATAACTGATGCACAATAAATACTAATTCTAGTAAAATCGTCATTATGAAATCGGATTGGTTTTCTATCAGGTGACCAGGAAGAGTGCCAAGATGCTTAGTATTTAAATGCAGTGCACAGTACTAAACATGTTGATTTGTCGAGTTCAGATTATTGAGTGACATTTGATGTGGAAAAAAAAAAAAAAAAGACACACACGTCAAACGTAATATGATCGAACTTTTAAAAGTTTGAAAATGTAATTAAAAAAAATAAACCAAAGAAAAACCTACCTGAATGGTTTAAGCAGGGGGCAAGACACCCTGCACACTCCCTGCTCTTTAAATATACCAACTCCAAGATCGCACTACAGGGCAGAAAAGGGAAATCTTCCCATTTCGCATTGTACAGAGATCTTCATTGAAACGTTCAAACTTTTAAAAGTTCAATCATATGGCGTCGACCATATGACATTCGAATTTTTAAGAGTTGGACAACATGATTTAGACCCCACGCACCATCCTTGCACATGAAATGGGCTTGGAATAGTTTGAGAAATTATAAACAGACTTTTTGAGAATTTGCAGACTACAGAATGAGTCTTGATTTTATACATATTGCTTTGTAGTTTATATGGAAGCAAAGCAGTCACTATGTAAAACTAACTGGAGTGATGCATTCAGTGGAAAATCTGCAGAAGGAATGTGGAAAGTCTTGAAAGAGAAACTGAATGTAAAAAGTCATTAAAATGATTAAAACCAGTATCTAGGCACACAACGTCAGGAGGATAATATTTTTACAAGAACCAGATGCTTGACTAACATGAGACACAAAAAAAATATAAGAAATGGAGAAGTGGTTGGACTGCAAATTTGAAAACTGAAATAAAGAAGCTGGACAAAAATTAAGCGTAGTGTGAGACAAGATAAAGAACAATTTGAAGAAAATTTATATAAAGATATTGAGCATAACTGGTAACCATTTTATACATACACAAGAAAATGCATGTAGATTCTAAAATTTATTCTCAGTCACAACAGATTATAGATATATTTATGGTTCAGCTCCACAAAGGGGGCAAGAAACTGTTCTAGTGGCATCCAAGTAACCTCAAATACTGAAATCAAATTAGATTGTATTGAAAAAGTATGCAAACTGGATCCAAACAAAGCACAGGGAGGAGATGGAATTAGTAATAATGACCTGACAATACTTCAGCAAGCACTTCCATTGGAAGCAATCTCTCCTTAGCCTGAACAAGAAAAATAAGAGCACTAGTGAAATCCTCCAAAGCAAACAGAGTCCAAACTGGCCACATCTACTAAAGATAATCATAACGCTTTCTTCATACATGTCCACAATCTCAAGGGGAAGCATCCAGATCTACTCAGAACTGGTGGTCAAGGACACCACATACACAAACCCTGTAGAGGTATGACCAACCTGCTGGCAGACAGGTTCAGTGAAAACTTCACTCCTCTGTCCACCTCCCATCAGTAAAACAGGACATCTCCAGTACCTACCCCCCTTATCTCTAGGGAGCAAATTATCACTACCCTCTCAAAGACAAAAAAATACAGCCTCCATGGGACCAGATAATATCCCAAGCTGCATCCCACATGAACTCGGGCAGGAACTTGCAGCACCATTAGGCACCCTATTCAACCAAAGCCCGAGTACCAGCTTTGTTGCAGCTGAGTGGAGGACAGCTACTGTCATCCCTTTGCACAAAGGTGGAGCGTCCACAGATCCAGGAAATTATAGACCCATCAACCTAATTAGCCTGATCTGCAAGGCCATGGAGCAGATTATCATGAGCCTCATTAACAAGGACATTGACAACCTCCAGACACTTGATTCGACATAGTTTAGTTTTGTCAAGGGGAGGTCATGCCTGTTAAATTTGGTCAACTTCTTTGAGACAGTCACCAAGGCCATAGACGAGGGGAAGATGGTGCACACCGCCTACCTTGACCTGGCCAAGATGTTTGATACTATTCCCCACTCAGGTATAACAGATAAACTCTCAACTAGGCATCAATTCATATGTTACCAAATGGGTAGCAAACTGGCTTACTGATACTACCCACCTAGTCAAAATAGGGGAAGCCGCCTGAAGTAGTAGAACTGTAACAGGGGGTGTACCCCACAGATCGGTCTTGAGGCCTCTACTGTTTGGGATAAACTTCTCAGAGGTGCAGGCCAAATCTAGAGGGCTATGGCTGACCAAGTTTGCAGATGCTGTCATCAATTCCCCTAGTGATGTGATCATCCTCCAAAAGGGTATCGCCCAAACAAATGACTGGTGCCAGAAGCATGGCCTCAAACTGAATGCCAAAAAAATGCATCATCATCATCCCTTTTGGGGAGAATGACGTCCCCACAAATTATCACACTGATAAGGCACTAAGCATGCAATCAGTCATGAGGGATTTGAGAACCCAGGTTGACAGCAAACTGACTTTTGACCACCATATTGCCTCCGTTGTACAAAAAGCTTTCTACATGGCCCACCTCATTAGCATGGGTACCTCATCCATGGACAAGGTGGTCATAACATCCCTGTATTCTTCCCTTACAAGACCAATTATTGAATACAATGCCCCTTTCGGCATGTACCTCACAAAGCACATGCTGCAGCTGGAAGGACCACAGAGATTCCTCACCCGGAGAATCCAAGGCCTCAAACATCTACCCTACACAGACAAACTAAAAGCCCTGTCCCTCTACTCGGTCTCCTACAGACTCCTCAGAGGTGACCTTTGTCTGGCATACAAAGCAATCTCAGACCCCGCTCTGATAGGACTGCTGCATATCCACAAGTCAAGCTCCACTCAAGTAACCCATACACGAGACCTCAACCTGGTCTGTAACATCAACAGGACTTGGTGGGACAGATTTGTGTTCCAGGGACTACTCCTTTTGAGGAATAGACTCCCTCTCCACGAAAAGCAGAGTATCGCATTAAACCATTTTAAGCACAACCTGGATAACTGGATGGGGAATAGAAAATACACCCCTGAGATTTCACCTGTGTCCCTACTGGACAGTGGCATAGGGTGCTGACTTGTTGGAACATGGGCTAAATTCTTGGCTAAGTTTGTAAGGGCCTCAGGGCCAATAGCTTAGTAACGTTCCATGATCCTTACAGTATCATTATCTATTATTTAATGGGTTGTATAAATATTGGAAGATTCCTCAAGACTGGAGACATATACTTATTAAACCTGTCTTAAAGGGAAAGGGAAGTTGGGCAAACCCAGACCCTTAAGTCTACTTTCATGCTGTGGGAAAAGAAATGAAGGTAATATTGGATAAGTTATTCTCAGAACTTGTTCCTATTAGGATGGTAAAACTTCAATATTTGAAGATGTACATAGTTGTGTGTGTTAAGTTAATAGGTTTTAGGGGGTATTTTTGGGGGGGGTGTTTGTTTGAGGGCTTTCAATAAAACAAAGTTTTGTAAGAAGCAGGAACTAAACATTTAACAAAAAAGCTGTTATACATAAAAGGTGGGAATAACTTTTTAATACAATGATGATTTCTGTAATGTCTTTAAACATCAATGGTCTCAGATAAATAAGTAGTGAACTATATTAAAAAATGCAGAGAACAAATAGTTATACCACAGCAGACACACATGGAAAGAAGTGAACATGTGAATTTGATAAAGAAAGGTTTTCAGGATAATCAGCAGAATACCTGAGCCAAAGGAAAAGATTGTTACTTATAATGTTAATTGCAAGAGCACCAACAGTGATAGATGAGGACAGAAAAGGTAATAAAAGATAATAATAGTAGATTTGTAGTACTAAGGGACTACTGGCAAAGGAGGAGCATTACACTGGCATGTATTTATATTCCAAACGGCTATAATGGAGCTTAAGAAAACCCCGGGAGAAACAATACGCTTTCAGCAAGGAATATTACTTGTACATGGGGACTGGAATTGGATTTATAACACTGAAGCTGTGTCTGAGGGTCCAGAACGGAAAATGTAACAAAGGAGGGTAGATTTTTGAAGAACTTTATGAAAATATTTGGCATGGAAGATGTGTCTTCAGTAACAGGAGATTACAGTGAATTTACATATTATTCCCAAAGATACAAAAACCAGGTTAGCTTAGTCAGAACTTAAATTTCACAGGAACATGTGCATTTAATTAAAGGTTTTTATACATATTTAACTATTTCAGAGCATGTGCCAACAACTAAAATAAAAATGAAACACTGGCACTTTCCCACCTATCTGTTGAAAAGAGAGGAATTTAAGGAACGGGTAGTAGAAATTATTCAGGAGTTATTAGACAAAAGAGAAATTTATTTTGAAAATATAGCTAGGGCGTGGGATAAAATTACAGTGGTGTTTAAAAATAGGGTGGAAATAAAAGTAAGGGAGGTGTTTTTAAAAAGTAACACAAATTATTTAGAGGGACTGACAAATGTTAAAAAGTATTTCAAAACAGAGGGAATCCCACAGAACATGAATATGAGCAACTGCAGAATGCAAAACAGAAAATAAGGGATTACCTCCATACTATGCATGAGTTTAGAAAGATTACGGTTATTAAGCAACTGTTTTTTTTTTGATAACGCTAGAGCACAAAAACTTTTAGCACAACGACTCAAGTCAGCAGCAAGTAGAAAGGGCTGTCACCAAGTTTACAGAGCCTGTAACAAGGAAGATAACAGGTCCTGTAGAAGTATTTCAGAAATTCTATGAAAGCTTGTATAAAACAGATAAATATGGAAATCAAGAAAAAGTACAAATGGAAATGTTTATGGAATAATTAAATAAGCAAAGGCTGAAGGTAGATGAGGCTCAATTATTAACATGACAAGAGGAGACGAGATAAAAACGGTGATGCATAACCAATCTACAGGACAATCCCCAGGAATATATGGTATTC
Organism: Protopterus annectens; assembly: GCF_019279795.1. NCBI lineage: Eukaryota > Metazoa > Chordata > Ceratodontiformes > Protopteridae > Protopterus > Protopterus annectens. The sequence continues at coordinate 1,259,100,868 of NC_056743.1, forward strand.
CTGTGGAAGGCTGGAAGCTAGGAGGAGAAAAACTGAAAGATCTAGAAGGTTTTATGTAATAGTATTTTAAAAGGAGAAGTACCAACATCCTGGAAGAAAGTAGTGGTAGCTGTAATACCTAAGGAGGGTAAAGATCCATCAGACCCAGCTTCATCCAGGCCCATTTCAATACTAACTCATGACTATAAAGTGTTTATGTCTATAATGGCTAAAAGAATGGCAAACGTGATGCCAAAATTAATAGATATGGATCAGTGTGGTTTTGTGGAGGGGATGCAAACATCTGGCAACATTTACAAAACATTCATGATCCAGAAGGAAGAAGAATGTAAGAAAATACCACTGTTGGTGGTGGGTCTTGATGCAGAGAAAGCATAAGATTGAGTAAGCTAGGACTTTATGACCAGGGCAATGGAAGGATTTGCATTCCCTGATAAAATTATAAGGTTGAGTAGGAGGCTATAGGATGGATCGGAGGTGAAAAATAAAGTGGGTTGGGTCCTCAATGATAATTTCTGCTTGAGCATAGGAACCAGGCAGGGGTTTTCCCTCTCCCTTTTGTTATTTGCATTATATTTAGAACCACTGGCAAAGAAAATAAGGGACTCAAAAATTCAATGTAATTGGTATGGTATAGTCAAGAAAAGCTGGCTCTATTGGCAGATGATATTTTATATCTTTGGTTTATTAAATTGAAAAACAATAAGCACTTTCTTCCATTAAGTACCAGACTTCATCAAATACAAACACCATACACCCCCTTCATTTATACTACACTCAATTTAAAATCTTAAACAATCAACATACTCAAAGAACCAAAGCAAAAAATACACATCAATTAATGCATACAAAGAATGTGGTGCATTTCAAACAGCTATAGGGGGTAGTCATGGGTGCCACCCGTGCCCCTATATACACTAATTGTGTTATATGGTAGGGGCATATACATTTATTCCAATTCTGTAAAGCAGACTGTAGACTTCTGGAGAACATGTTTACTATTTGGTCTGGGTCCATAACACAATTTGGTTAATTTGTGGTATATTTGGAATATCCTAACAAGTTTTTGAGATTTATGTACACCACTTATTCTTACGTATATAAACTACCTTGATACAAGTTTAAGTGGGACCACTGAGAGTAGATGTACTACTGGTTTATTTAGGTAATCAACGTACAGCAACCATTGTTTTTTTTTTTAATATATATTTTTCAAGTTGTCAACCCCTCCATCAATAAAAAGTGAATTTGTGCGTCTAAAATCATCTCTGATGACACAGAATATTTGTCACAAGTTTAAAATCTAAAGGGGATATCCAAAATAATAGAAAAAGTGTCCTAAAACAAATGGGAAGTAATTAGGAGTTATGTACTTTATAGCTTGACATCTGTGGTGTTCAATTTCATTATTCCTCATGACTGGGTTTTAGGATCCAACATCGGATCCGATCCGGCCATTCCAAAAGACTGCTGCTTTAAGTCTTTAGCTCCTCCCACTCTCATAATGCCCTGCACCAGCCCTAACTCTTCAGAAATAGAAGCATTTTATAAATATATATATATATATATATATATATATATATATATATATATATATATATATATATATATATGTATGTATATATGTATGTATATATATATATATATATATATATGGTTCCCATTCAGAAGCCTGAAACATCATAAGCCTGAAAATCAAAATCCTGAAACCAAAAGCCTGAAAATTCAGAATCCTGAAAACTCAAAATCCTGAAAGCCCAAAATCCTGAAAGACCAAAATCCTGAAAGACCAAAATCCTGAAAGACCAAAATCCTGAAAGACCAAAATCCTGAAACTCAAAATCCTGAAAACACAAAATAGACATACTGATGTCATTGTGGCTTTGCTATTGTTAGCCCTGTGGTGTTAGGTCATGCGTTGGGGTCAGGTAAGTGTGCGGTTGGTTTTATGTTAGGGTTAGGGGTTTAAGTGAGTTAGGGTTAGGGCAGGTTAGGCATGTATGCAATAGTGACAAATATTGGGGTTAGGGCGGTTTAAGTGAGTTAGGGTTAGGGCTGGTCAGGTGAGTGTGCGATAGTGACGGACCTTAGGGTTAGGGTTAGGTCAGGGTCAGTTGGTAGATATTAGTGTCTTTATAGTGACATATTAGCATTATTTGTGTTTTCAGGATTTTGAGTTTCAGGATTTTGGTCTTTCAGGATTTTGGGCTTTCAGGATTTTGAGTTTTCAGGATTCTGAATTTTCAGGCTTTTGGTTTCAGGATTTTGATTTTCAGGCTTATGATGTTTCAGGCCTCTGAATGGGAACCATATATATATATATATATATATATATATATATATATATATATATATATATATATATATATATATATATATATATATAAAACATCCTGGAAGGGGGAAGAAGGTCAGGCTTGATGTGAGGAATAATGAAACTGGACAACAAAAATACCAAGTTATATTAAGTATTTAACTCTTAAATCTGACGTTGTCTATTTCATTATTCCTCACGAATGGGTCACAGTCCCCAGCTACTGAATTCTTGGGTGGTCCTATGGAAGGATATGCCTGAGCACTGCAAAACCAAAAGATGCTCAGTCTCTGGAGACTATATCCAATTTATAATACGAGACAAAGGTGTGTGATTTTGACCAGGTTGCTGCAGCACAAATTTTATCACTAGAAGTTGTAGCTGAGAACGCTGAAGACGTGGACATCGACCTGGTAGAATGTGCTCTCAGTGAACATGGCAACTGCAATCCTTTCAAGGAATAAATTGCAGAGATACAATTTGCAATCCATTTAGCCAAGGTTACCTTTGAAACTGCTTTGCCTAACCTGTTGGGTGAAAAATATACGAATAGCTGTACAGACGTCCTGTGTTCATTTCTCCTGTGCAGACAGAAATGCAACTGTCTGTGAACATCAAGTAGGTGGAGCATATATTCACTCTAGTTGGAAGGGTTGGGGAAAAAGATTGGAAGATGAATGGACTGATGTTAGTTTCCATGGAAACTTTAGACAAAAAGGAAGGGTTCGTCCTGAGAGAAACTCTGTCTTTGAATAAAATAAAAAAATAGAAAATAAAAAAAACAACAATAACAAATGAAAATAAATAAAAAAAGATAAAAGTGTTTTTTGATGATAAAGCCTGTAATTCTGAGAACCCTCTTGGCTGAAGTAATGGCCACAAAGAAAATGGTCTTCCAGGACAGAAATTTCATGTCGCAGGAAATAGCCGGTTCAAAGGGTTTTTGAGTAAGACCTTGCAGAACCAAAGTCAGATCCCAAGGAGGGGAAGGATCTTCAATCGGGGGTCTGAGTAGGAAAAATTCCTTTCATACAGGCTTTACAGAGTTTGGATGCCGAAATGGAAGTCAACTCATGCAAGTTATTTGTGAAATGAAAATTAGAAATTGCTTCCAGTTGTGACTTAAATCATAGAAAAACTGTCTCCCTCTTGAAAATGAAACTTGGGAAAAGAAGAATAGCCGAGACGTGAGGCGTAGAAGGATCAATCCCCTGTTTCAATGCGGATATTTAGCATGAGACCAAAGGATAAAGGAACCATACCTGACAAGGCCAGAAAGGGGCAAGGAGGATTAGAATCCTCTTTAACCAGCTAGCTTTCTGAAGAACCTTCGGAATTAATGGAATCAGAGGACAGGGATATAGGATATCTGGAACCAGTCATGAATTAGAGCATCCCTCAGTGACTCCCCCTTTGTGGGGATCAGAGTGAAGTACTTGCTGTATTTGATGTTCAGAGGAGATACAAAGACGTCACAGCAAGGTTGGCTCCATCGCCAGAAGATTTGATTTGCTACTGACTGATTTAGGGACCACTCCTGTGGAGTCCAAATAGATCTGCCAAATCTGTCCCCCTAGAACATTGGTCTCCCTGGGAATGTGCACTGCAATAAGAAAGCAGTTTGAAGAGATCACCCATTCCCACACTCTCATTTCCTCTCTGCATAATAGATAAGACCAGAATCCCCATTTGTTGATAAACCAGACTACTGACAAGTTGTCTGAATGAATTGCTACTGTTCCTAGAATTAGGTAGTCTTGGAAGGCTTGCAACATCAGAAGGACAACTCACATCTCTAGAACATTTATGTGCAACATGGTCTCTGTTGGGGACTACATGACATAGACCAATCTTCCATCGAAGTGCCCCCCCACCCCAACAAGGAAGCATCTGTGGTCACTGTGGCCATTTCAGGTGTAAGGGAAAAAGGTCTGCAGAGATAAAGATCATTTGATAGAAGCCACCACTGGAGATGACACCTGCATATTGAGATCAGCTTGACAGGAGTATTTAATGGATGGTATAGGATAGACCACTGAACTGTCAACATTCACTGAAGTACTTCTATGGAGAACCCCTGGAATCCTCGCAGTCTTAGATAAGCTGCCACTACTGACACACATTTGGTAAACACCCGGGAGGCTCTGATGAGTCCAAAGAGTAGTGCTCTGAAATGGTAATGACTGGCTCCCATCTGAAAGAGCAGATAACTCCCAGAGTGCCTGTCAATCTTTATATGATAGTATGCATCCTGGAGATCTACTGAGCACATCCAATTGTCCTGGTGCAGCAATGATAGAATGGACTGAACAGTCACCATGCGGAACTTTGACTTCTTGACATACAAAATGAGTTTGCTCAGGTCCAATATAGACCTTAGGTCCCCTGTCTTTTTTGGCACCAAAAGGAAGCATGAATAAGTTCCGTATTCTTATTGTTCAGTTGGGACCTGTTGATTTCTCCCTCTGACAGCGTGGAAAGTTGTGGAGATTTTTTCCTGGAAGGTGGGGGGGGGGTGTAGCAACCTCTGGAAATTATACTTAGCACCCAGGAATTCTTTATTAAATGTTGTCCAGGTGTCAGAATGCAATGAGAGTCTGCCCCCAAATGTCTCCAGAGTAGGACAGCCGGGCAGTGCTTCAGAAGCACTGATAGGGCTAGTCAAAGAAGGGTTCTCTGAAGCCCTTACTTTCATGGACCCTTCTGCCCCTAGGCCAAGAACTCAGATTTTATGAGCCACATTTTGCTCCCATTATGCTGGTTCCTTGAAATAGGTCTGAGGGGAAGAAAACTTGATCCTTACAAATGACAGTGTTTTCCATCTTGCTTGCTGTGGATGAGTGTTTCCTTAACTGATGGTCCAAATAAAGAAGATCCATTGAAAGGGGCATTAGTAAACAATGCCTTAAAAGGTTCCAAAACCTGCAGGTGTCTCTCCTAAGGGCTATGCCTGACCTGGTCCCGCGAGAGGCTCCTTCGCGGCACTGGAAATCAACCTCATCGATGAATTGGACAATGAAGCTAGAGTCAACAGTTGGGGAGAGATCTTGGTGAGGTCCTCCTCCAACATGCACTTTGAAAGAGAGCTGGTGAGTTCCTTGATCACGTCCCTCCGAAGACGCGTGAAGTGTGCCAAGTAGTTAAGCACTCTCAGAGCAAAGGTTGCAGAGGTGTAGATGTGCTTCCTTTTGTCTGCCCAATGCCCAAGACTCTTTGTTCGGGAGGTGGACAGAGGAGCTCTGTTCTGATAGCTCCTTCCTGGTGGCCACTGACACTATTCTGGTATCCACTGAAATACCTTTGCTCCAATGAGGCCAGTCCGACTGGGGGGGCTGAGAAACTTGTTGGCGTGCTTAGGGATATGTTCCACGGTGTCCAGCTCCTTCCAAACCCAGTGGGAGACTAGATTAACATTTTCATCCGCAGGAGGGGTGACCCCAGGAAGTAGATGGGCCCATCTCTAAAGCCTGATTCCTCAGGAGAAGGAGTTTGGGAAGACCATTCACCCTTTCATTTCATGATCTTTAGGCTATCTCTATAGGAGATATCAGGTGGAGACCGAGGGGGATCCTTCTCTCACATTGAAATTGGTATCCTCAGTCAAGGACTCCAACGGGGAGACTATGTGCGCCCTCTTGCATGTTCTCTTCCGATGTATCTCCTCTGTGGGATCGTCAGGGGAGGACTCAGAAGAAGGAGCTTCCTTGTAGAGGGGTGGGCTGGGAGACCTCCTGAATGGGCTGACCGTGGACAGGACAACTGGGACCAAGGCTCGGACTGGATGAAGACTGCCTAAGATCCGGGGGTGGGGGGTGCATCTCTAGGCCTTGAGAATGCCCTCTCTGTCACTTGGAAACCCGACAAACCTGGGGATCTCGCTCCCTCCCTCCTCAGAACCGAAAAAGTCCTAGGAGAAATGCAAAAGATCACCCTGGATTCATGGCCTCCAGACAACATTAGCCCTGAAGTGTCGACAGCCAAATCCCTGAGGGAAAGAGATGGATCCAACCAAGTCTGAGAAAAAACATCCCCATGGAGTCGGCACCTCAAGCCAGAGACCCACCATGCTCCGAAAGCCTCAGAGCTGAGTCAATCTGGGACACTGACTGAGTCGAGCAAAGTACCATCCTTAGCTCTGTCAACATCTCTCTCAAAGTATCTAGATCCTGGGGTTCCAAAGCAAGTGGTCAGACTGGTGAATGAGCTGCTAGAAAAGGTGACAGGGCTCTCATGAATCCAAGATGGGTCAGAGATCGTAGAAGTCCCATCTCGATCTGAGCCTTGAGCAAACTCCGCATCATCCTGTTCATCTCAAAGCAGGAAGACCTAGAGGACCTGGAAAAGACTGGTGAACGGGAAGACCTAGCCGGAGAAGCGGACTTCCCATTCCTTGGTGTTTGGCTCCTAGACCTCAGATTGGAAACTTCATATCTGAGAAGGGTTTGGATGGTGATGGGGACCTACAAATAAAGACTACTTCTGTTGGATATGACAGAACCTTAGGATCCGAAACAGGTCAGGTCCTTGGAAAAGGCAAGTCTAATGAGAGAAGAGTCAGAGACGAGGAGCTCCTCTTCTTCAAGGAAGCCTGCTCCTCCTGTCATATGAAGAACACTGATCAGACAAAAAAACTGGAGGGGGACACTTCTTGGGCTCTTTGGACAGGGTGGGTTTAGTAGGTGTCTGAGCTCCAGATGAAGGTAAAAGCCCTCTCAAAATTAGTTTGTTGGGACAATCTGCTAAGGAGCTAGGGTTGAATCCTACACACACCTCGCATTCTTGATCTAAGTGATAGGCACCCAAACAACACACACCTCTTGTGGGCATCCGAATTTTGTGCCCACAAGAGGTGCATCCTTTAAAACCCATAGGTTTGTCCGTAATTGCTGAACTAACAGACCAGGCACACACACACACACACACACACACACACACACACACACACACACACACACACACACACACACACACACGCACACACACCAGAAAAAGGGAATGCGAACACTTACACAATTGCAACCAACAACTACAGGAACTATTTACTAACAGCTGAAGAATATCAAAACAAAGACAGAGGGAAAGCTTAAGTGAAAAGAAATGTGGGCCAAAGGCTGTACGGGAAGCAGGAATGGGGAAGAAGAAACTACCCTACTAAAAAAGCTAGGTTGGGAGGGGAAGTTAAAGAATGAAATAAGAGTATGAATAGGAGAGAACGTTAGAAGAAATTAGGCAAAAAGTATAAACTTATCCTTTACAGAAACTCGAGAGTATCACAATCACATCTGCCTAGGAAGGAGGTAAACAAGATTTGAGGCCTTAGGGCTGGTGCAGGGCATTATGGGAGTAGGAGGAGCTCGAGACATAAAGCAACAGCCTACTGAAATGGCCAGATTGGATCCAGTGTCCAATCCCAAAACCTTATTGCGAGGAATAATGAAATGGACAACATCAAGATATAGCGGCTGCTGTATATGGCATTGGTTGAGAACTCAAAGAGGCTGCAACATGATTTGCCTTCATGGCGACAAATGGCAATTGTCACAGACTTGCATATGAACTACTCCTGAGGCATCAACAGATACTGATTGAACTGGTCAATAAGTAAAGTGGCCTGATTAGTGATATGCTTTGCTATCCGAAAGCAATGAGGGGGAAACACTGGTACACCCCCAGCTTGCTGACATACCAATCTACTTACTGCTGAGAGGATGGCAATCTTCCCCTGAAGAAGGTGGTCCTGTAGAATCGGCAACAATAAGAGGACCACTCCATCTTTAGGACACCAATATGCAGACTGACCTCAATTTGACCAAGTTCCTTGGACATTCTGTACTAAATGTCCATCTCAGGGCATGCCTGTCATTTTGGGGAAGAACAGGCAAAAAGAGTATGCAGCCCAGCCACCACCGCAGATGAAGACACCCAAGAAATACAAACTGAAGGAGACAGCGGGTCAAAATTGTGACCCCATTGAAGCCTCAGTGTCCACTGAAGAATTACCATGTAGTATCTCATGAAAGGGATCAGAAAAAAGGAGATGCTGCCATGAACCATAGAATTTCTGAGGCAAAGATCTGCTACAGCTGAAGTGTAAGACCATAGGGACAGAAAAGTCATGAAGGGATGAGGTCTTGTCTTGGAGGTGGGGGGGGGGGCCAGGTATACAGGTCAGTATGTCCTGTTGCCATCCAATGAAAATCTGAGCTTTTGATGGCTTTAGCTGAGAACTTCACAGCGTTTACTGAACTTTCAAATTACTGGTACAGCTGCATCAAGTACTCTCTCACTCAAATCAGTGATGCCCTTATAAGGGCAGCTAAGAGACAGTCATTCAAGGAAGGGAATACTGATTTCCATCAGTTTCAAATATGTTGCTACAGCTGTCGCACACTTGGTGAACACCCTGGAGGCAGTGACGAGACCACACAGAAAGGCCACAAACTGATAGTAACTGGCCCCCACACCCTAAAATGCAAAACCTTTTGGATGTCTTGATATACAGATGGGTGTTTCTGGAGGTCTAGGCAGCACATTTAATCCACTTGGCAGAGGAGAACACACTACTATAACAATCCAGATTTTTTTCTTTTGCCACATTAGACTGCTAAGATGCAGAATGGGCCAGAGTTCCTGTGTTTTCATGGGACCAAATAGACCTCTAAATAAATTTTGGACCCCATCTGATCTGCAGTGACCTCTTGGATGGCTTCTTTAGTTTTTTACAACTGAGTTCGGAAGACATCTTCTGCAAAAAAAGATGAGCCAGTCCAGAGTGCTCCACTGTCCTTACAAAAAACTGAGATAAGATGGCTCTGAAGAGAGCAATTAGTTCAGAAACTCTTCTGATGTAGATGCCATTAAACAATACAAAATCTTCGATAGCTCTGAGGAGAAGCTACCCACCTGAATGTTCAGGTCTAGCAGTAGCAGAAGAGGTTTAGGGTTGCAGAGGTGGGGCATGAGAAAGCCAGGTTATTTTGGATAGGCAGCCTCCAATCTGGGGATTTAGCCAGAGGAAGGACTAGCCATCAAAAAAGTGATTCTGTGACATATTAATCCCGTACTCCCACTGACTCAAGAACATGGAGAGGTTAGGAACAAGTCCTTCCTTGCTTGTTTATGTACCAAACTACTGCATTTTGTTGGTGTGGATAGCTACTGCATCTTAGGATAATGAATCCTGGAAGCCTGCATAGTGAATACAACTGCCTTTATTTCCAGAATGTTGATGTGCATACTGGCTTCCATCTGGAACCAAACACCTTGAACCACTTGCCCCTGACAATGCCCTCCCACCCAATGGTAGACACACTCAAGGTGGTAACCTTTTATGGAATAAGACTACCCACAATCCTATTTGGAGTGTAAAAACACCACTGTAAATGCAACATGTTTACTGTACTAGCTGCAGTGGGTTATTATAAGCAGAAAAATTGGGACACTGCATTTGCTGCAAGAATAATCCTATTGTCTGAAGAAAGACACTTTGCAGGATATAGTGAGGGTCTAACATACAGCCAGTGCAAGATAATGTCTGTGAGGGCAGTGTCTGGAACTTTCCAGTGTTCTCTGTTGCTCCCAAAGACCAATAAACACAGACTCCTGGGCTGCACCTAGTCTGCCTAAAATCATATGTGGTTAGAAACTAGTCATCCATGTATGGAAAAAAACTTGAGATTTTGCAGCCACTTGTTCACTGCAACTACAGGCAAGCATTTAGTAAAAAAGCTGGGGACAAAGGTGAGACAATCAAAGCAACTGGAACTGAGCATAACTCCTATCCAGAAGTAATGAAACCTCTTGGACTCCTTGGTGATCTTAACATGCAAGCAAGTATCTTGGAGGTCCACAGAACACATCAACTCACCTTCAAGACAAAGGAAGATGCACTGCATTATGACTGTCCAGAAGGCCAGTTTAGCAATACACCTCTTTAGGCCACTCAATCAAGTATGTGCCTCAGATCCTTTATTTTTTTTTTTTTGGAACTAAAAAAATATGGACTAATAACCAAATCCCATCTGATCTGGTGGACCTCCAGGATGGCTCTTCCTGCTGATGAATAATACCTCTTTTCTTCCAACATGCTTTTGATGAGGTGAGATGTCTGGTGGAGGACAAGTGTGGAACAGAATCGCATAGCTCCTGAATATTACTGTCCAAATTCACTTGCCTTGTTTGGTGCCAAACTACCTGTCCAAGTGGAGGGGTCATACAGATCTTGACTGCCTCCTGTGTGGGATAGTCTGGCAAGGCCACAAAGACTAGACTACCATCCCAGAGAAAGAAGACTGAGGTATCCCTACTGCTGCTGTCTGTTCTTGTCTTTATGATGGCCTCCATTCTAGAAATTTCCACAGCAACAGGAGTTCCTCCCAGACCTCAACTCCTCTCACTCCTGTTAGTCATGCCAGTATCTTAACAGACATCTTTCTACATCCTTGAAATGGGGATGCAAAGGAGTCTGAAAATTTACCTCTTTGACCATACCCTTTAGTTTTTCTTTAAGTTTTGGTATGAAAAGAGTGGGCCCATCAAATGTTGCAATGAAAAGAGACCTTAGAATTCCCAGCAAAATCTGTAGACAACTGTCAGACATGCCACTAAACAGCTATGCTGGCACCTGCTTCCCAGGGACACAATAAGGGTCAAGAAGCGCCAGCCATGACCACCCAAGACTTAAAGCTCAATGAGGTTGAAGCAAATGTCAAAGACCATCATCAAGCTCAACCTCAAATGCCTAACCTCAAAAAGAAGTGCAGACAGTCAAAAGAGCTCAATCCAAGTTTCAACTGCCCCATGGCAAAGGGTTACAAGCCAGTTTAGACAAGCTAAGCCATGACCCCTAGGAGACACAGACCTGCCCCAAACTCTTGGGACCAAAGGCATCAACCAAAGCCACCACTAACACAGAATGCATAAAAATCCACTGAATGTAGCTCCAAGGCCAAGAGCACAATGGCTACTGAGATCTCTCTCTCTGATGAAATAGACAACTGCGGGTTTGTGTAAGGCCACATTGGAATTAGGGGTTTGACCTGGTACAAGAGTTGGAAGAGACCAGAAACATTTTTGCTGTACCTTCAAGAAAGTCCCCGAGATATTGCAGCCTGTGTCCACGAGGACTGAAAGGCATCAAAAAACTTAGCAGATGTGGTAGACAATGGCCTAGATTGCAGAATTTTTCTCATCTTAAAATCAGTAGCTGAAGATGTACTTGTTTAGTCTGAATGACTAATCTAGGAGGGGAAGGCTACAAAAGCAATCACAGGCAGCTGTAGCAGCAGAAAATGCAGAATCACCTTCCCTTGATTTCTTAGTAGCAGGAACCACAATAATCTTTTTAGGACTCAGATTTGTCTGCTTATGCTTCAGCTTTCTCTCTCTTTCTCTCGTACACAATCTCAGTCTCGTTGTGCTATCAACTAAGTCAGTCCTAGGGGCTTATGGGGTCAACCTCAAGAATGTGACTGAGGTTGAAGTCTTTCAATTTCCCCATTTAAACTTTTCAAAATAATGTTATTTTTTTCTGCTGCTTAAAAATTTGCAGATGTAATGACTTACAGATATCACTTTTCTTGTTAAAATGTTTCTCTCCAAGGCAAATGCAGATATTATTCCCACCTTGGTAAGGTGTCTTTTGTCCACACGTGATGCACTTAAAGATCTGCCAACTATGTCTAACTAGCACCTTGAACAGAAAAACTAGATACCAGCACACTCTGACAAAAACAGCACAAACAACCCATTAACAGTTCAGAAAAACATAAAAGAATAGATACACATAGCCAATGTGATCACAACAGACAGAAAAGACTAATCTACCCATCTGCCTCCTACATCTAACTAACAGCTTGAACAAAAAACTAGATACCAGCAAATTCCGTCAAAAAGCAGTTAAAAAAAAACAATAAAATAATAGATACGCATGGCTGATGTGATCACAACTGGCAGACAAGGCTGTAAATCTAGCAGCTAAACACTGAAGAAACTTGTCCTTTAGTACGACAAAATGTAATTAAAATTAGACCGGTCTGACCTGATTTGAATACTGGAAGATGATGAACACATATGTAAATTAAAATAGGAACAGAAATATATCTCTTTTTTGCATGCACAATAAAACCTGAAAAACAAAGTGGTCTAGTTCTGTTCTCACCACTGTAAGATGCTCAAGAGGCAAGAGACATCTGGAGAAGAGCCAGGGAACAAAAAAAAAGTGCAGTTTTAGTACTAACTGATGCAACTGAATCTCCTCATACCAGATCTTATCAGAGAATTAAAACAATAAGTGAGAAGGTCACTGAGAAAACAATCAGTAAAAACAAAATGAAAACTCCAGCAAAGTTATAACTTCCACTGAGTGACCTCCCAAACCTTTTGTATCAGAGGCACATGGGATATATGCAAATGACCCTTATGAACATCAGGTGTTTCAGCTAACTGGCAATTCTGAATGCCCATGACTTGTTTCGTCGTTTTAATGGACAATTTCAGGCCAACAAAGCCAAACCTTACCAGCTGTGGACATGCATACCTTGGCCCAGATATGACCTCGTCAGCACAGCACCTGTGGACTGATATCTATCTGCAATTATATTCCAATCAGTTTACTCTACAAAATGAGACTTAACAGTGAACAACTGGCATTAACCAAAGGAGAAGGCTGACAGTAGGAGAAGGGATGGTGTAACTATATTAAGTTCATAACTGGTTTAGTTAAATATTTTCACAACTCTAAGAACTGCATTATGTTACCCAGAAATTCCACGGTTTATAAAATGCGATAATTTCAGATGTAAAAATGGCAGTGGCAATTACAGGTCTGAAGCACACCTCTGATAATAGCATTGTACATACGTTACGTAAGATTACTAACCTGTTACACTGCGTGGAAGGCCTTTAGTACTTACTTTTGAAATTTCGAACGAGCCTTTTACAAAGGTTTTCTCTGGCAGAGCCATAATCTCCTTAATAGTCAGGAACTTTGTGGACCCCTGAGTAACAGCTTTGGAGATGGTAAGGTCCTTGTCTTCCTGTTCTTCACATGAAGTCTTATCTACCACTTCCAAGTAACCATCCTTGAAACGGAATTTCGAAATCTCAAGGGTAACACCTGTGGTGAACACACTTTTCTTTGCAGCATCAAAGACTTTCACCTCTAGAAAGTCAGTACTATCTGCAACGGTGGCATAGAACAAGTCCTTGATTTGACTGCTAACAGTTACATAAGTGAAGGGCTTAGTGACAGACAACACCTGCACAACAACTTTAGGATCTTTCAAGTCCTTCATGCCAGAGCTCTTCAAAGTTGCAAGGTCCAGCATCTGTAAACAGAAATAAGACCTTGAGAAACTACACCTATAATACAATTCAAAATTATCTACTTTAGGAGACAGCACTTCACACAAATTCCTTACCTGAAATTTGTTACTACGGTCCAGCTGTACCTCTTCAAAGTACATTAAGACAATAAAAGTTTGTGTCCTTATGACACCATTACAGTTTGGTTCCTTAGCCACTTTGTCATATGGTCATCAGGCCCTTCTCTCAACTCTTTCCATTAACGTAGGATTGCACTTTATGCATAACCTCCAAACATTGAATGCTATAATCCAAATGCATTCTCTCTCTAATGTCCTGCAGAGGAAGAACGTCTTCAGAGCCTGTGGATCTACACCTGTAATTATGTATGGGAGCATTCTGATACTTCTAAAAAATCTTGCTACCCTACAGAATACGATTTCATTTTGAAAAATAACTCGGTAGTCCTTTACTTTATTCAGAATCACTTCAAACAGACCATCTCCTTGTATTCTGAATGAAATTTGTTAATAAACCCCAACTGCAGATTTCCCGCTTAATCCGCAGCCATCTGGAAGCTAATTTCAGTTCCGCAAAAGCAAGGTTTTACCTCTTACTGAAATTCATTACAATTCAATCAAGAAATAAAACCAGAAATATTCCAAGAAAAGTTCATCAGCCACACCAAAACAAAGAACAGTGTGGCTAATATGTTTTAAAAATGAGTACCATTTTTAAATGCTACTAAGTGATTAAATAAACTTGTAATGTAAAAATCATCACCCCCCCCCCCCCAATAACATGTAAATCATTAAAAGTTCTAAAGTACAGTGGTGTACACTTACCATAAACGTAGATGTTAGAGTGTATTCACTGTTGCAGTCCTTACAAAATGGGTTATCCGGCTCCCGGTAGCCCACAGTCGGCCAGAATACCAAAGCCTTGGTATATGACGTCGGCTGCCTTCGGCCGTAAACCTGACGTCGGGTATAAAGGAAGGCAGTCGACGCCATTTCCTCAGTTTTTCTTGCCATAACTGTCAGGAGCCCCCAAGAAGGCTAGACCAGGAAAAGAAAATCCCTGGAAATATACCATCCACAAAATAAACAGATAGTCTGTGCCTTAGGAAAAAAGGGGGATGGAGGGGAGAAACCAGGACTGCAACAGTGAATACACTCAAACATCTACATTTATGGTAAGTGTAGACAACTGTACTATGTTTGTGTTTCACTGTTGCAGAAAATGGATTATTCCCAAAGCAAAAATGGAGGAGGAATACCCACTATTTAAGGGTTGGTAAGGATGCCCTGCACCACTGTAGTGGCAAAACCAGCCCTGGATTTAGAAAACAAAGGTAACTTGCAATGCTTTGTGAAAGTGTGAATAGAAATCAAAGTAGCTGCTTCCAGGATATCCTTGGTAGGTACACCTCTCAAAAAAAGCTACTGAGGTGGAAGATGCTCTAGTAGAATGGGTGCTGATACTCTGTGGAGGAACCTTGCCATGCTGCAAGCAGCAAAAGTGAATACAATGGGCAATCCATTTAGAAATTGTCTGTTTAGAAATAGCTGTGCCCTGAGCTCCAGATGCAAAACTGACCAACAACTGGTCAGACATCCGAAAGGTTTTAGTCCTGTCCAGATGAAATCGAAGCTGTCTATGCACATCAAGTGAGTGCAGAAGTCTCTCTCCTCTATTCGGAGGTTTAGGAAAGAAGGTAGGCAGGTGGATAGATTAAGAGTCAAGCTAGAAACCACCTTAGGCATAAAGGAAGGATTGGTTTGAAGGGAAACCCTATCCGCATGGAAGATGATAAAAGGCTCTACTGCCATTAAGGCCTGCAGCTCAGAAACTCTTCTAGTTGAAGTAATGGCCAAAAGAAAAGCAGTTTTCCAGGAAAGAAACCTAAAATCTGCTGAGGCAGCTGGTTCAAAAGGAGGCACAGTAAGTTTCCAAAGCACAAAATTAAGATCCCATACAGGAGTAGGTGCCCTTCTGGGAGGTTTTAAATTGCTAACCCTCCTGAGGAACTGCTTCATCAAAGGATGTGAGAAGATAGGTTGTTCAAAGGAACAATAAGCAGAAATCGCTGAGGCATGAATCTTGATTGAAGAAAAGAAAGTCCACCATTAAGCAAGCCTGCCAGGTAATGAAAAATAAGAGGAAGAAATGGTTGAGAAGAGTCTTCCCCTCTAGCTTGCATCCAAATACAGAATCTTTTCCATTCATCTGCGTAAGATTTCCTAGTGCTAGGCCTCCTAGCCTCACAAAGAACCTCAACTACCTGTTGAGATAGATTTATACTATGGGTCAAATGTCTGCAAAACTGGCCAACCTTCCCCCCAAAGGGAAGTCTGAAGATGAGGATGTAGAAATTTTCCGTCTTCCTGAACCAAGAGATCTGGTATCAGGGAAAGATGCCAAGGCTGAGACTGGGCAAGACTGCGAAGCAGAGGATACCAATGCTGTCTGGGCCAGTCTGGAGCTAGGATAATGGCCCTTGGTTTTTCATCCCTCATCTTCAACAGTACTCTGGGAAGAAGAGGGAGAGGAGGGAAGGCATAAATTGAAAGCTGTGTCCAGGGGAAGGACAGAGCATCCAGTCTCCAGGCTTTGTCATGATGTTCCCTGGTGCAAAACATTAGAAGAAGATGGTTGTTCGGAGATGAGAAGAGATCCACCTGGGGAGAAGCCAAACGCTGAATGATGCGATAGAAAATGGCCTTGTTCAGTTGCCACTCGTGAGGATCCAGGGCCTGCCTGCTCAACCGATCTGCCAAGGTGTTGAGTCTGCCTGGAAGAAACTGAGCTATCAGATGTATGCCCATGGAGGCTGCTATGGACCATAGAATCATGCTTTGTCTGCATAGAGGGTAAGAGTGAGTCCCTCCCTGCTTGTTGATGTATCACATGACTGTGGTGTTGTCTGTCCTGACTAGAAGAGTTCCAGGAGAAAGAAGATGCTTGAAAGCCAGCAATGCCTGCTGGACTGCTATCAATTCTTTCAAATTTATGTGCAGGTGAATCTGTTGGTTGCTCCAAGTCCCCTTTATGCATCTGCCATCTAGATGCGCTCCTCAAGTGTAGTCCGAGGCATCTGTGGTAAAAGTCATGCTTGCAGGAGGTGGTTAAAAAGGCAGGCCTTTGTTCTGTGAACAAGCTGTCGCCCACCAAAGAAACTCTGTCTGCAGACAGGGAATCAGAGGAAGTATCAAGTCTAAATCCTATTTGTGTTGACACCAAAGGTTCTTGAGGTACCACTGTATTTTCCTCATATACAGTTTGGCATATGGAATCATCAGAATACATGAAGCCATGAAGCCCAGGGTTTGCAGGAATTGCCTTGCAGAGAGCTGGGTCATGCTTGAAAATCCTTGAAGTAAGTCGAAAGCTGCATTTGTTTCTCTTGAGAGAGGAATGCCATCTGGGCGGCTGTATTCAGACTCTCTCCCAGGAATACAATCTCCCTTGTGGGTACCATTCTTGACTTCCTTTCATTGAGAGTGTAGCCCAAAGAGTTGAGAAGGTTCCTTTCCAAATCCTTTTAGAAGTTGTTCTGGAGAGTTTGCTTGAATGAGGCAATCGTCCAAGTAAGGGTAAATTTGAACGTTTCTCTGCATGCAAAAAGCAATGACTGGAGCCAGGCATTTTGTAAAAACTCTGGGAGCAGTAAATAAGCCAAAGGGCAATGCAGAGAATTGGTAGTGTCGCTTTCCAGCTCTGAAACGAAGGTACTGCCTGCAACTTTCCTGAACTGGTATGTGCAGATAAGCTTCTTTGAGATCCAAAGTCACCAGTCAGGAATCCTTGGCCAGCATTGCCAGCAACTTCTGAAGAGTGAACATTTTCAATTTGGGAATCACCAGAAAAGTGTTCAGTATGGACAAGTCCAGAATGGGGCACCAGGTGCCCCCTTTTTTGGGAACCAGAAAAAGTCTTGAGTAAAAACCTTGGCCTATCTGAAGTACAGGAACTGGCTCTATTGCTTTTCTGTTTCTGCCTTTTAATTTGGAGGAATATATGGGTATCCTTGGTGAACAGGGAAAGTGTGAAAAGAAAATGTGTAGCCCTGGTACACTATTTTGAGTACCCATTTGTCATCTGTGATGGTGGAACCAAATGTCTGCAAAACTGGCCAACCTTCCCCCCAAAGGCAACCCTGGGCCAGCAGGGGCACGCAGGGGGAGGGCTGAGTCAAAGAGAATGCTTACTTTGCTTAGAACTCCCAGATTTTGAAGAGGAAGCATGCCATTGTTTAGTATTATGAGAAGTAGAATTGTGTCCCCTAGAAGACCTATAACCCCTAGACCTAGTGCGTCCCTGTTTACTGGGATCAGAAAAAGTCCAATTCTTAGAAGGGTAATGCCTACTAAAACGAGGAGGCTGAACTAGCAGAAAATCTTTAACAGTTTGCATAGATTCCTCTTCTGCTTTATTACCAAAAAGATTGTCCTTATGCAAAGGTACATCCAGTAACTTAGATTTAACAGGCTCAGAAAGGGGCTGTTCCCTGAGCCGAGCATGTCTTCTGATAACAGATCCAGTGGCTGCTGCCCTGCAAAAAGCCTCCAAATTGTCAAAACCACAGTGTAACGAATGTTTAGTCACAAGAGTGACAGAATTCAATAAATTTTGCGTGTCCTTACTCTTCACCATTGAAGGAACACTAGCAATTTTAGCCTTAATAGCCTCTAATGTATGCTGCTGAAACGTATGCATAAAGACAAGTAACAGACCTAATAGCAAGGGTGGCGGAGGTATAAACCTTTTTTCCCCACCTGTCCAAGGCCCTAGATCCTCTATCAGAGGGAACAAGATTTTTGGCAACTGTAGCCTTTAGGGCCCTGAGAAATAGTCTCTGGATCAGCAGAAGGATTCCTGAAAAGAAACGGATGAGAATCAGGAACTCTATAATACCAGTCAGGCTTCCTGGGAACAGAATTAGGAGTCAAAGAATTCTCCATGAAAACATCAACTACTTCCAACACCGGAGGAATAGCCAGGGTCTTATGCTGTGGTATATCCAAGAACTCCCTAATCCTTTTCTTAGACTGAGGATAGTCCTGACTCCCACTTGAAATGAGTATTCAGAGTATCTCCAGAAGAAAAATCTTCTGGAGTTGAGGCAGAAGGGATAGATTCTTCTGCATCATAATAAAGTTGAGAGTCTTCCTTTTCATCAGCAGAATTGCTGGAAACATCAGAACCTGAGGGAGACAAAACTTCAGGGGACAATTCTCTAGCCCTCTTAGGAGGAGGTTGAGAGCCCCGGATAAGAGTCAAAAGATCCCTAGCCATTTTAATCATTTGTGACTAAGGAGTATGGGGGAAGGCCGGCACCTACTTTTGAGTAAATCTGCAGTTGGAAGGTTTGCTAGAAAGCCAGAGGGACTCGGGAGGTCTAGCCGCAGTGGTAGTCTGAACAGAGGCTGTGGGTCTGGTCTCAGGCCGAAGAAGAGGCCTCAGAAGCTGGGGTCTGCTTAGCGACTCCAGACCCATCGAAGGTAGCAACTGGCAGAGGGTCAGACGACAAAGTGGAAGCCTGCGGCATGGAGGACTCCAAAAAGGTCTCGGCAGGCATCCGCAGACTGCAGGGGCTGTGAAAGCGCCACACTGATAACCACTGGGCTGATGACCAACTTAACTGGAACTTCGGCTAACCTGACCCTAGGCCGGTCGTGATCTTTATCCTTGCACTTCTTAGGAACATCGGAAGTTGGGAGACCAGAAGATGCCATACCGACGAACCTAGGCCAAACTCTGAAATGCTTATATAAAATTTTAGTTCTACGGCGTATGGTACACAGATTTAAAAAGCACAGAGATCACAATTAGGGACGTTGTGCTCCAGGCCTAAGCAAGTGATACAGTAAGAATGAAAATCACGGTGCGGAATCTGTTTTCCACAGGCAAGACAGTTATCAACTTTCTCTGACATTCGTTAAAGCAAGAAAAGAGGGTCCCCAACGGGGTACTTAGCTGAGGATATCTTCAATTGAAGTAGTCGGAATACAAAAGAAGGTAATTGGCCGACTGGCACTTGTGGTAATTGCTTCTGCTTTTGGCTCCGCGGCAAGAATGACCGAGGAAATGGCGTTGGCTGCCTTCCTTTATACCGGACGTCGGGTTTACGGCCGAAGGCAGCCGACATCATATACCAAGTCTTTGGTATTCTGGCCAACCGTAGGCTACCGGGAGCCGGATAACACATTTGGTAATGACTGCAACAGTGAAACATGAACATCACACCTTTCTTATTTACTTGCTTTACTACTCTATACTGTGCAATGAAATCTGATTTTTGTCCATCATGGAATCTGGAGTAGCTAGACTAACAGTGCTGAAAATAAAGTCAAATTACCATAAATGCACTGAAGATATATACATGTGCAGTACAGTCTACGTATTCCACTGGCTATCATCACAAAGAGACAAAAGCACTAAGTTCTGATTGTACAACAGCATTCTTTTAAAGTTAAAGTCTTACTTTTAAAATAATAATGGCGATTCATATATTGGGGAGCTCTAATTTTGGTCACTGCCTGCATGCATTAAGTACCTAAATCCCAACCTGTAGGTAAAATGCTAACTACCCA
Source organism: Protopterus annectens (assembly GCF_019279795.1). Taxonomy (NCBI): domain Eukaryota; kingdom Metazoa; phylum Chordata; order Ceratodontiformes; family Protopteridae; genus Protopterus; species Protopterus annectens. The sequence continues at coordinate 1,259,121,082 of NC_056743.1, forward strand.
CTCAGTGCCATGGTGTACGGCTTAACTTTATTTTTACTTCATTTATTCCTTTGTTTACCAAGAAGTCAGACTGGTGTAATCCAATTAGCCCTTTTTAATTGGAGGCCCTAGGAGAAAAGTTCCAAATAAACTAAACATTTCAGCATTGAAAAGAAGTGCAATAACAATATTCAATTATGTTCCAGCACCTGTACCTTTTCATTTAAGCACGAACAACCTGACATTCTTGAATGACGCAAGAAACCAGATATAAATATAGCAAGCAACCGTTATAGGTTCATAGACAAGAACGTAGCAAGCTGCCCTTGTAGGTCATTTTAAACCTAGCCAATTTCCTTTTTGTGCTTGAAACAACATATCCCATTCAGTTATAGATTGGCTTTACCCATTCCATGGTCAAAAAATTATATACTAACCACCTGAAGAGTTGCACTCTAAATATTTTTTGATTCAGTTTGTGAACCGCAAAGGAAACAATTGATCATGCTTTCTTCTGTCTTTAGCTCTTCAGTGAACATCTTGTCAGTGAAGTGTGCACTCTCCTGCAAGAATATTGAGGGGGAAAAAAACTGGTAGACTGATTGATGTTTATGTCTGATGCTATATTTGTTTGGCATGGGCAAAAAATGGGTTCACAGGGAAACCCTGTGTTTATGGAACATTGGATAAGGTGGGTGACATGACATGAGACAGCCTGCAATTTTGATGCAATTTTCACTAATCTGATTTGCCCAGAAAGAAGAGTTTTCCATAATGGATTCTTAAGGTCAGCTGAATGGACTGGTTTAAATGTGAGACAGGTGAATTTTTGTAGAAAGAAATTAAGACAACACAGGGGAACAGGATTCTTAATGGGAGGGCACAGCAAGAAGAAGCCTATTAGAAAGGCCTTACAAATTTCCTGCGTCACTAGAGAGGTGGAAATGAATCCCTGATGAACTTGGATAAGGCTGACAGATGAACTGAACCCTGCATCATAGTGAAGAAACAGAAGTACAGAAGGAATCACTGCCAAAATAGGCCTAAACCTCATTGCATGATCCAAATGGGAAACTTTTATCCATTTTCCTTTATCCATTTTTCTTGTAGGTAGTTTCTGTAATGTCAAAAAGATCAGAATGACTCCGTACACTGGGTTGATGATTATTATGAGAATTAATGAAACCATGTCGGTTAACATAGAATAGTGAAGATCTAGGTGATGCTAGCCATACAGATGGGTCAAGAGATCTGGAAGTGGATCCAGTAGGAGGCTTCTTCTTGCGGTGGGACCAAAGCAGGGGGAAACCATACCTGATGAGTCTAAAATGGGACTACAAGGATTACTGTTCTACACAACTTGGATTTCTGTAGAAATGTGGGTATGAATGAAAGGCGAAGGGGGAGTGAAGAAGCTCCAACAGCCACTGATGTACTACAGTGCCCATGGGAGTCTGACCCTATGGAAGGAAAGGGTAGAGAAGTTGCTGTATTTGATGTTGGGTGGGGATGTAAAAGCACAGCAAGGGTTGCCCTACTGACAAAATATCATTGGTAATACAGAACGATTGTGGGAACACTCACTGGACATCAGAATGCATCTGCGGAACTTGTCTTCTAGTCAGTTGGCTTGGCTGGGGATATGCATTGCAATAAGAAGTTGCTAGAGCATTATTCATTCCCAACCTCTTGTTGCTTCTCAACTAAAAGGGGGTCAGACCCAGTATACTCCTGTCTGTTGATGTACCATGCAACTGGCATACCTGAGTGTACAGCTATGACACCCCAAAGGGGGGGGGGGGGCGGTCCTGAAAGGTCTGCAACACTAGGAGGACTAACCTCATCTTCATTATATTAGATGGAGCTTGGCCATCTAATGAATCCGCATCTTTAGACCTTCTGTGGTCACCATGACTGAAGACTGAGAATAAAAAGACATCCTCTGCTTAAACTGGGCACCTGTAACCACCACTGTAGATGGGAACAGCACACTCTGGATAAGGGTACAACCTGTTCCATGTGTCCTTCCAGTGATACGACCACTGAACTCTGAGTCTACTGCACAATTGGCAAAGGGGATTAGGTAAACTGTAGCCACCACGAGACCAAAGACTGAACATTTAGAAAAGCTGAAGGTGCAGAATGATGAAACAGATTACTGCAGACTGTAAACTCTGTGTTATGTTCAAAGACAATCTGACAATCTTTTGAGCAATATCCAGGAGGTAGCCTACACAGACTAGTTTTTGCAACACCTCCAGCTGTGACTTTGCAGTATTCAACTTTGTGTGGCCTTGAGGTTATAAGAGAAGTAATGCCTTCCTTTTGTAATGGACACTCTCACTGTAGATACAAGGAGACAGTCATTAAGGTAAGGGAAATCCCGATTTCCCTGAGGCTTGTATGAGCAGTGACTGCTGTTGTATGCTTTGTGAATACCAAGAGGGGGCCTGTGGTAAGACTGAGTGGCAGGACTCTGAGCTGGTAATGGCTGGCTCCTAGACAGAAGTGCAAGAACCCCCTGTAGGCTTTGGCAATTTTGTATGTGCCAATAGGAATACTGGAGGTCTACAGAGCGCATTCAATCATTCCTATAGAAAACAAAGGATCAACTGCACCATAACAATCTGGAAATTGTCTGACAGTTGGCAGAGGATTAAGGCTATGAGCTGTAGTTCCTGTGGTCAAGGTTTGATTTCATCAGCTTTCATCTGCCTAATGTGTGATCCTGAGCAAATCACAACCAAACAGTGCTCAGGAGCAACTGGGAACTTGAGCTAGGCTCCTCAGCAGTCCCTTGGACTGCAAGCCCAGCAACTACCTATGGACCTTCTTTTCTTTACATAAATGTTTAGGTTGTTGACATACAAGATCGGCCTGAAGTCAATGGTTTTTGTGGGAAGTAAAAAGGATCTTGAGTAAACCCTAGGCCCTTTCTGGGCTGATGAGACCTCTTGCATGGCTGTCTCCTGAAGGAGGCTGTTAATTTCTAATCTTACCACCTCCTTTTAACTGGGTGGGACACCTAGCAGTGGAAGAGTGGTTGGCTTAGGAATGGTGTAATCTATGGATAATATATCAGTTACTCATTTATCTTTTGTGAAGGTCAACCACGGTTGCTGTTCCAGGGATAAACCCCCAAATGCTTTTAGAGTGGAACAGATGGGCATGATCTCAGGGAGTCTGCTGCCTTTCTGGAAGGTATGTGGAACCTTTGATTTTATGGGCCACCTTTGCCTTGTGGGAGGCCTCTGTGTCTGAAAGTTACTAAAGTTTTGCAGCAGGAATTTTCAGAACCACAAGGGGTCTCAGTGGGCCCAAGAATGCGACACCAACAGCAGAAAGGGATTCAACCTTCATGCTCAGTTTTGAGCAACTTCTCTTTCACCTTGGACCCAAAGAGATGAGACCCATCAAAGAGGGTACTTGTGAACTATGCCTTAAAATTCTCTACAAATCCACATAATCTGAGCCAGACATAGCTATGCCTGTCCTAGCTCCTAAGAACCTTATGCACAACGGTATAATAATCTGAACTGTCGGCATCTGTAATTTGATTTGTCGGTGAATGTCTGCTGTAGGCAATCTTTGCAATGAATCCAGGGTTTTCTCTGTAGGCTCTCACTGGAAGCAGGTCATCTGCTTCAAATAACAGATGCCCCAAATATCAAAATTCTGTAAACAGTCAAACGGTCATATCCACTTCAACTTATAGTGAATTTGGTAAAAAAAATAAAAAAAATGCTAAAACCACTTTCAGTGAAAGTGGAGTTTTCCCTTTTCTCCATTACTGAGCAACATCAGAGTAGGTATATATATATATATATATATATATATATATATATATATATATATATATATATATATATATATATATATGTGAAGGGGGTGTTCTCCCTTTATGTGGAATGCAGAAAGACGTGCTCCCCATAAAACATATGTGCTAAAATTGGAGGTTTCTCTAGATTCTTAAAAAATCTCACCTCCAGACTTAGATAAATAACCTGGACCTCCTCTATGACCAACTTGCTATGAACAGAATGCCTTGCCACATCATAGCTAACTACAGGACCCCCTCTATGCCTGTTACACCCATACCTCCTACCTAACCAGCATGGAGTCTCAATTTACCTAGGAGACTTCTTGTATCCCTTCATAAACTGAGAGACCTGTACATCCTCAAACATGTATGCCCGAGATTGTTGGACTTCATCAATACAAACTCTCTGGACCAGTCAGTCTGCACCCCAACCAGGGGTGACCCTGCTCTTGATACTTATGTGACAGATCTACTCCCCATCAATTGTAACCACCTCTCTCCTGATCAAACAAGACCATAAGTCAGTCTCGGTCATTGTAAGACTGAAGCATCTTCCTATACCTCGGTATTCAGAGACTGCGCAGAGACTAATTTACTAAAACCTGAAAGCTCCCGCTACCTATACAGAATCCTAAATTGCCATATTCTATCCACATGTAAATAGTTGCACGGAAGCTCATGGATAAATACAATGCAAAATCCAAAAATATACCCTTATGGTGGAACCCTAAAACAATAAACTCTGTTAACGTGAGCGCGATTTAGCGCAGAGTTGCCACTGTTGCACACAAGAGCAGCGGCGGTTAAACAAGGTTAAACTATTCGGGCCATCTAAATTCCACTCTTCAAATTTTCCCTTAGAACTACCTTCCTCGAGCTGTACTGCTGATCTAACCAGCATATCCTATAACTGAAAAGTTCATCAATACTTGATTCCCAAGTAGACTATTCTCTATCTGTAAAGCCTAGCACTTACTCCTACAGTACTTGCACCTTGATAAAGCACTCTTATTATAGATAGTACCCCACCAGCCTAAAACCCACTTCCCCCGGAGTCCTTTGAAAGTCTCTTTATCTACTACTTCTAGTATGTTGAGGGATCAGTTGCTAGTGTCCTCTCCAGCTCAACTGGTGAACCTGGGAATATTGAGGCAATGTTACAATTGCCTCATGTACACAGACAATCCTCTCCTTCTCCCACAAAACACAAATACATGCGAGAGATGCAACTATACGGCCAAACTGGAGGCTGAGCTCTCTCAACATAGGACTGGCAAGACCAGACAGGAAGAGAAGGTAACCACACACAATACATACCCAGTCACACATGGTACCATCACAACTTCAAATCATACACATACTCACACAAAGACATACTCGGAGGCTCTAATCAAAAATTTACCAAAACAGCAGAGGCCACCAAAGCAGACACCCAAACAACTACCACCTCACGACCCAACACATGCAACACATAGACCACACAGTCAGAGTGTCAAACAGTCACAGCCCTTAAGGCCAAACAAAATGCCAGACACACTTGTCATTGGTGATTCCATAGTCAGACACACTGACGTCCCGCTCACCAGAGTGAGTAAAGAGAAGGTCACAGTAAGCTGCCTGTCGGGCGCTAGAATCCGCCACATAACGCAAGCACTCAGGTCTCTCAACAGCAGGTACAAGTACGACTCAGTCATTGTCCACGCTGGTGTCAATGACCTGAGACGTACCTCCTTGGACTACATGAAAAGGGACATAGAGGAGCTCTCTGATTATGTAGCCCAGACAGGTATGACCCTGACCTTGAGCAGTATCCTACCTTCACCTAGAATGATGCCACAATACAGTGATAAGATGATCAGCTTTAATAATTGGCTTAAATTCTGGTGTCATTCAAAGGGGATCCAATGTCTGTCTGCCTGGGATGACATGCTGGACAAGCCACGCTGCTTCGCAAGGGACGGCTTGCACCTGTCACCCCTGGGCTTCCGGATATTGGCAAAGGCTCTTGCCACCCCATATTGCCTTTTTAGGCAAGGCTCAAATTCTAAACCTACCACCCCAGAACACCAAAAGGAAAAACTAAGGGTAATGCTGCTCAATGCCAGAAGTCTCAATCTCAAGATGCACGCACTCGAGGCCCTTCTCAATATGGAGAACATCGATGTCTGTGCTGTGACAGAAACCTGGTTCAAGGCTCCTGAGAGCACCCCAGCACTAACAGGTTTCACCTCATATCATGCTCCGCCCCAAAATCCGGACAACACCAAGAAAGGAGGGTGTCCATATTCATAAAGGACACCCACACCTCAAGGTTGGTGGCAACGCACGATGCATCGGAGACCATCCAGGTGCAATTAACCATAGGCAAGACTGCTCTGCAATTTGTAGCATGTTACAGGCCACCCTCTCAAACTCAGGAACCTCACATGGCCTTCCTGAAAACACTGGAGGGGATAAATGTATCTCCAAACACCATCATACTAGGTGACTTCAACTACCCTAATATAGACTGGGAACACTACTCAAGCCCGAACACTCTAAACCAAAGATTCCTGGAGTTCATAAACTCAAATGCCATGGAACAACTAGTCACCATCCCCACAAGAGGGAAATCTCATCATCACGAACATGGGATCAAAATGTTCAACACCGGAAGTATGTATACCCCTCACTGGTGAGATCAGATCATAAACTAATCTCGCTGGAGGTCCTCATCCCGCCCCCACCTGAAACAAAAAAGACCACAGTGAAAAACTTCTCAAAAGCCGATGTCACACTTCTAAAAACTAGTGTGGTCTCCTTTAAGGCCAGTGGTAAACATTACTCAAACCACTGAATCACTTACAAATGCCTTCTACCAGCACTTACAGGACTGCATGGATCAGGCAATCCCAAACAAAACTAAGACTCTCTGTACCAAAGGCAAGCGTCCAGTCTGGTGGACCCCAGCCATAAACAAGCTCTACATCAAAAGGAGGAAGCTACTACAAGATAGAGCAAAATCCTTGAAAGGTAAGACACCTTTGATCATTATAAGTAAAAAAACTAAGAGCTCTCATAAAATCATCCAAGGCAAATTTTGAGAGAAAAATCGCCAAGGACTCTAAAGACAATCATAAGGCCTTCTTTAGCTATGTTAGAAACCTAGGAGGAAACTCCCAGATATGCTCAGAATTAGTTCAAAATGATGTGAAAATTACTGAACCTACACGCATTGCCAATATACTGGCTGACAGGTTCAGTGCAAACTTCTCCCCCCCAAAAGGAGAGATATCTATTCCAGAGGATTGTAGCCCCCCAAACATCTCCAACGCCCAGGTGAGAACTGCCCTCACTAAGGCAAAAAACACAGCATCCATGGGACCGGATGGTGTCCCCGGCTGTGTGCTTCACGAACTCAACGAGGAATTAAACCCACAGTTAGGACAGCTGTTTAATCTTAGCCTCACCTCAGGATACGCACTCAAGGAGTGGCGACGGCGACTGTGGTCCCACTTCATAAGGGCGGTGCCCCCACAGACCCTGGAAATTACCGCCCGATTAGTTTGACAACCCTTATCTGCAAAGCGCTGGAGAGGAGCATAATGGAACTCATAAATAAAGACATAGGAACTTGCAGACTTTGGATCCAACCCAGTTTGGCTTTGTCAAAGGCAGATCCTGCCTCTTAAACTTGGTTGACTTTTTCGAGACAGTCACCAAGGCCATTGATGAGGGAAAGGCAGTCCATACAGCCTACCTTGACCTGGCAAAGGCCTTCACACAATACCCCACTCAGGTATCATCGAAAAACTCATCAGCTTGAATGTAAACCCATACATCACAAGATGGGTTGCAAACTGGCTAAGTGACAGAACCCACAGGGTCAGAGTTGCTGGAGCCATGTCAGACTCAAAGCCTGTCACAAGTGGTGTCCCACAGGGCTCAGTCCTGGGTCCACTCTTGTTCGGCATCTACTTTTCTGAAGTACAAGCAAACACAGGAGGGTTATGGCTGACAAAGTTTGCAGATGACTGCAAACTGGGCGCCATAGTCGAAAACACATCGGACACAGATATCCTCCAGAAGGGCCTCACAGAAACGGATAACTGGTGTCAGAGCCATGGCCTGAAGTTAAACGCCAAAAAATGCATAGTCATACCCTTCGGGAAAAACAAGGTTACCCCTAGCTACCATATAGGTGGCAATCCACTGAGCACAGAAAAAGTCATCAGGGATCTGGGGACCCAGGTTGACAGTAGCCTTTCGTTTGACACTCGTGTTGCTAAAGTAGTTAGGAAAACCTTCTATATCGCCCACCTGATCATGTAGGGATTCACATCTAGATCAAGGGAGGTCATAGTCCCCTGTACTCATCACTCATTAGACCTATGATTGAGTACAATGCCCCGTTCGGAATGTATCTGACCAGACACCTGCTGCAGCTTGAAAGGCCCCAAAAGTTCCTCACCAAAAGGATAAAGGGTCTCAAAAATATGTCTTATGCTGCCCGACTGAAAGAACTCCAGCTCTATTCAGTCTCATACCGCTTGCTCAGAGGTGACCTGTGCCTGACATATAAGGCCATGTCAAACCCAGATTTGATGAATATGCTTCACCTCAAAAAATCTAGATCCCTCAGAACCACAAGGGCGGGAGACTTAAACCTTGACACGGTTATAAATAGAACGTGCTGGAGGGACAGATTCATCACCCAGAGACTCCCTATGCTGTGGAACAAAATCCCGGTACATGTGAGGCAGAGCACCTCTCTGACCTTGTTCAAGAGGAATCTTGACCAATGGATGGGAGATTGCAGATATACCCCAGGGATTACTTCAGTGTCACTGCTTGACAGAGGCACAGCAAAATGATAGGCATAGTTTTTATTCAAACTAAAGGGGTGGCGAAAGCCACATAACTATGGGCTAGGCTTATAAATGCCCTTGGGCAGATAGCCTAGTATGAACCTATGAACCGGCATCCATGGCATTTGGTAGATGCCGGATAACTGTAGTTTCTGGTTGCTTGAGAGTTACTACTGAAAACAGGCCTGACTAATACTGTACCCTATACTATTTGTTTGGTTTGACTTGTTCTTAGGTTGGGGAGAGAGGGAATTTATTCCTTTCATCTTTTTTAAAACTCAAACTCTAAAAACGCAAGGTATGTTTCTGTGGGGGGAAAACAAAGTTTAACACATGAAAATTGTACTGTATTTGTTTGATCTGTTTTTTTTTCTGGTTGCTTGAGTTCCAGGTAACAGAGTTTACTCTATAAACAGGTTCTACAAGAAAAGAAAAAAATCATTGCAAGCAAACATAAATTTGACTCACAAGAAGCCAAAATAACTCTTATTAAACTAAACAAGAAAAGATTATTCTGATCAAATCAACCAAAGACAGATAGGAGGTAAAAGTAGCCATCCAGGCAAAAGATGACCATAAAGCCATCTCAAACAATGTTAGAGACCTCAGAAACTATCCAGCATTGCACACAGCTAATACTAAACAATATGACATACTTGGACCCAGAGGACATGACCAATATACTAGCCAACAAATTCATCTCTAACTTCACCCTCCTCTCTCCCCTCCAATTTTCTCAGATCAAGTACCTGCATCTAACCCCCAGATCTCCCAAGAATAACTTCTTAAGGCACTAAAGCAAAGACCACTACATCTATAGGGTCAGATAACATACCAAGATGCCTTCTGGTCAGCCAGAAACTTGACTTCTTGTCAGACCTACTATAGAAGATATTCAACATTAGCCTCAAAAAGTACAGTTGTGTACCTACCATAAATGTAGATGTTAGAGTGTATTCACTGTTGCAGTCATTACAATTGGGTTATCCTGCTGGCAGGCTACCCGCAGTCGGGCTGAGTTCCAAAGTCTAGGTCCGGCGTCGGTTGCTGTCGCCTCTTCCCTGACGTCAGTGCGCCAGGGGTATACAAGATGCAGCAGATGCCATTTTCTTCAGTTTTTCTTGCCCCAGATGTCAGGTGCCCCTAAAATGGTAGGCTGAATTATGCCAATAAGCATGCATGCACAAAAAAAAACGTTTCCTTAATCTACAAGCAAATACACCACATAGGTTGTATAGAGTAGAAAAGTACAGATAGGTCCCAGCAAAGGAAAAGGGGGATGGTGGGAGGGTAACCTGGACTGCAACAGTGAATACACTAAACATCTACATTTATGGTAGGTACACAACTGTACTATGTTCATCGTGTTTCACTGTTGCAGTCATTACAATTGGGTTGAATCCCAAAGCTAAGGTTGGGAGGCTGGAGCTAAAAAGGATTAGGAGAGGCTATAAGGCCCTGCAGAACTGCAGCGGCAAAGCCTGCCCTGGATTTAGAGTAGAGAGGTAAGTGATAGTGCTTTGTAAAGGTATGCACTGAACTCAAAGTTGCAGCCTCTAAGATGTCTTTGGTTGGTACTCCTCTGAGGAAGGCTGCTGCTCTGGTTGAATGCGGCCTAATGCCCTTAGGCATTGATCTGCCATGCTGTGAATAGCAGAAACAAATCCAATGGCCTATCCACTTTGAAATAGTCTGTTTTGAGCATATGCCACTAGAAGTTGATCAGTCTTTCTGAAAGCTTTAGTTCTGTCCAAGTAGAAGCGTAGCTGTCTGTGAATGTCCAAAGAATGCAGAATTCTCTCATCCTTATTCTGTGGGTTTGGATAAAAAGTTGGCAAATGAATTGTTTGGTTAAGGGCCACACTGGACAGTACCTTAGGCATAAATGTAGGGTTTGTCCTCAGCGAAACCCTGTCAAAATGGAAAATGATAAAAGGTTCCACAGCCATGAGTGCCTGTAACTCTGAGACTCTTCTAGCAGTTGTTATTGCTAGGAGCAGAGCTGTTTTCCAGGATAAGAATTTTATGTCAGCTGCAGAGGCTGGCTCGGAGGCAGTGTGAGTTTTTCCAAGACATAGTTGAGGTTCCATGTAGGTATTGGTGCTCTCCTTGGAGGTCTTATGTTTTTGGCCCCTCTGAGGTACTGTCTCAGTAACGGATGAGAAAAAATAGGTGGTTCTGTATTGTAATGAGCTGAAATGGCAGAGGCATGAATTTTAATTGATGAAAAGGAAAGGCCTTTATCCAGCATCTCAGTCAAGTATTGCAAAATCTGAGGAATATTTGGAACAATTGTGTCAATACCTTGTGCTTGGTTCCAAGCACAGAATCTCTTCCATTTGTCTGCATAAGATTTTCTGGTGCTAGGCCTTCTGGCCTCCAAAATAACATCCATCACTGCCTTAGAGAGAGGTGTGTCTTGAGAGGCTATATTATCTGCCATGCTGTCAGGTTTAAGATTTTGAGTTGGCTGTGCAGTATCGGACTGTCTTTGTTGGGTCAATAAGTTGAGGAATTTGCGGTAATGTCCAGGCTGGGCAGTGAGACAAGCTCTTTAGGATTGGGTACCAGTGCTGGAGGGGCCAGTCTGGGGCAATCAGTATCATTTTTGATTTCTCTTGTCTGACCTTGAGGAGTACCTTGGGGAGGAGAGGCAGAGGAGGAAAGGCATATACTGTTAGATTTTTCCAGCTGAAAGATAGAGCATTCACTTTCAATGCTTGCTTGTGATATGTCCTTGTGCAGAATTTTTGTAGTTGGCAGTTGTGAGGGGAGGCAAATAGGTCTATGTCCGGGCATCCCCAGGTCCTTGTCATCATGCTGAAGACTTGTGGATCCAATTTCCACTTGTGGGGATCCATTAGGTTTCTGCTTAGTTCGTCTGCCAGAGTATTTTTCCTTCCTGGCAGGAATTGAGCTTGCAGATGTACTTGGTAAGTCAATGCTGTGTGCCACAAGGTCATGGCTAGTCTGCAGAGGGGGTAGGAATGTGTGCCTCCCTGCTTGTTTATGTACCACATGAATGTAGTATTGTCCGTCTGTGTTAGTAGTAGTCCTGGATGAAGTTGATCCTTGAAGGTTGTTCGGGCATTCTGAACAGCTAGCATCTCTTCTTGATTGACATGTAGATGCATTTGACTTGTGGACCATGTACCCTGAATACATCTTACTGCCATATGGGCCCCCCAGGCGTAATCTGATGCATCTGTTGTCAATGCCTGCCTGGCAGTGGGTAAGGTGAATGGCTGTCCCGTGTTGTGGTGACAGGCTTTTACCCACCATCGAAACTCCTGTTGCAGGCAGGGAATGAGGGTAATTATTGTTTCCAGGCTGTGGCAATGTTGAGTCCAAACACTTTTTAAATACCACTGAAGTTTCCTCATATGCAGTCTTGCATATGGAATTAGCAGAATGCAGGATGCCATGAAACCCAAGGCCTGCAGAATTTTTCTTGCAGATAACTGGGTGTTTGTTGCCACCATTTTGAAGCAAGTAGTCAGTTGTCTGTGTTTGTCTGGCATGAGATAAGCCATCTGGGCAGTTATATTTAAGCTTGCACCCAGGAATATTATCTCTTGAGAGGGTACGAGTTTTGATTTCTTCTCGTTTACTGTGTACCCTAGACTTGTCAGTAATCTTTTTACAAACGCCAGATGCTGTAGTAGAATATCCTTGTTCTTCGCTTGAATATGGCAGTCGTCCAAGTAAGGATATATCTGCATTCCTCTTTGTCTGCAAAATGCAATTACTGGTGCCAGGCACTTTGTGAAGACCCTGGGCGCAGTAGATAAGCCAAAGGGCAGTACAGAGAATTGGTAGTGCATTGAGCCAGCTTTGAATCTGAGGTATCTTCTGCATGTTTGTCTGATTGGGACATGCAGGTATGCCTCTTTTAGATCTAAAGTCACAAGCCAAGCTTTCTTGCCCAACATGGGTAGAAGCTGCAATAGAGTCAACATTTTGAATTTTGAAATATCCAGATATGTGTTTAGAATAGATAAGTCCAGTATTGGTCTCCAGGCTTTTGTCTTTTCTGGGTACCAAGAACAGTCTTGAATAGAATCCGTGACCCTGCTCTAGTTCTGGTACTTGCTAAATGGCCCTCATGTCCATGAGGGATGAAACTTGTTTTTGTGCCTCTACCCATTGATTGCGTGGCAGGTCTGGCATACCGTTTTGCCTTGGCAGGGTGTGAAAGTGGAACCTGTAGCCTTGTGAAACTGTATTTAGAACCCATTTGTCCTGGGTGATAATTTGCCAATTTTGTGAAAAAAGTGCTAGCTTTCCCCCCAAAGGGGCTGCCAAAAGATAAGTGCTTGGTGCTGGAAGTGGAAAGTCATTGAGACTGTTTCCTGTATGGCTGTGATTTTCCTTTCCGCTCTTGGAGGTAGAAGCACCCCATTGTTTAGGCCTGTATGAGCCTTGGGGCTATGATCTGCCTCTGGGGTGTCTGTATCTGCCCCTTTGTGGTCTATCTGACACTGGAAAGGACCAATTTTTTGTAGGCCAGTTCCTGCTAAATCTGGGAGGCTGTACCTGCAATAAATCCTTGACTGTTTGTATAGATTTAGCCTGGTTCCTCCATTTTCTTCAACACCTCTTCTGCTTTAGCACCAAAGTATCATGCTGTAAAGGAGTGTCTAATAGTTTTGCTTTAACATGATCCGGCAAATTTTGTTCGTTTAACCAAGCATGCCTCCTAATGACAGAACCTGTAACAGTGGCCCTGCAGGAGGCCTCAAGAGAATCAAAACCACATTGCAAAGTATGCTTTCCAACTTGTTCAGCTGCATGCACTAAATCCTGCATTTCTTTATTGTCTGCACATTCTGTATTTGCTGGCATTTTCTGTTTAAGCAAAGATATAAGATATTGCTGATACTTAAGCATATGAAATTGGCAATTTAAAGCTCTTACAGCCAAGGTAGCAGAGGTATAAATCTTTTTGCCCCATCTGTCTAGAGCCCTAGAATTCCTATCATAGGGGAATAGGGTTTTTTGCAGTAGAAGCCTTGACCCCTTTGGGACCCGGAGAGATGGTTTCTGGGTCAGCTGCAGGGTTCTTATAGAGAAATTTATGTGAATCAGGAACCCTGTAGTATTCTGTTTGGCTCAACAGGGGCTGGTGGTAAAGAGTCTGGAGAAAAACTGGAATCTGTAAATACATCATCTACAATGTCTAAAACAGGCGGGATAGCAAGAGACCTGTGCTGGGGCAATAAAAGGAAATCTCTGAGCCTTTTCTTGGATTCTGAGTAATCTTAGCTCTCCCAGTGGAAATGCTCCCTCATAGTATGCAGTGTTTCCCCAAAAGAATAATCCTCAGGAGGAGAGGCTGAAGGGATAGATTCTTCAGCATCAGAATCTTCATAGGGAGGAATAGAGTAATCCTGTTCAGAGGAGGAATCAGAGGAAATGGAAACCTGGTCTGAAGAATAGTATTCTAACTCTTGCCTAGGCCTCTTTTCAGGAGGGGGGTGGGAAACCCTGATCAAAGTAATAAGGTCGTCGGCCATTTTAAGCATCTGTTTTTTTAGGCATGGAGGCCTGTCCAGGTGAATGCTGTTTCTTTGTCTTTAGAGCTGCTTTAGTCTTTGTCGTTGTAGCTGAAGTAGGTTTCACGTATAACTGTGTAGGCCTGAAAACACCCTCAGAAGCAGATGCCTGCTGAGCGGCTCCGGACCCATCTGAGGGAATAGTTTCCGAGACTCCAATACCTTGAGTTTCCAGAGGCCCAGTCGGTTCCACGTGGGAGTAGGAAGGGCCTGTGGCTCTGAGGTAGAGGGAGTCAGGGGCTGCTAAAGCGCCTCACTGAGAACCGGCGACAGGCCTAGAAGAAGCCTAGTCGTCTGTTTTGGATGCCTGTCCTTTTCCTCCGGTAGTCAGCTGATCCAACGGCATTATATAATTAAATCTTCTGCCAAAGTAATGGAATGCAAAATCGTACCAATGCTTAATAGTGCGTTGGTTAAATCTAGCATAAAACCGACAACTAGCAACGTTATGGTCAGGGCCTAGGCAAGGAATACAGTAAGAATGAAAATCCTTATGAGGTATTTGCTTCTCACAAGAAATACAGTTATTAACTTTTTCTGACACTGGTCTGGAGAAAGAAAAAATTTCCCCAATGGGGTACTTAGCTTTAATGAAGACTTCGGATCTGAAAATCGAATTTGAAAACTTCAGGAGTCGGCTGACCGGCATTTGCGAACTGCTTTTGCTTCGGGCACCGCGCGGCAAGAAAGACTGAAGAAAATGGCATCGGCTGCATCTTATATACCCCTAGCACACTGACGTCAGGGAAGAGGCGACAGCAACCGATGCTGGACCTACACTTTGGAACTCAGGCCGACTGTGGGTAGCCTACCAGCAGGATAGCCCAATTGTAATGACTGCAGCAGTGAAACACGATGAACATCAGGCTTTATGTAGGATGAGTGGAGGACAGCAGCAGTCATTCTCTTGCACAAATGTTGGGTAATTATAGGCCCATAAGCCTGACCGGTCTCATCTGTAATACTAGTTAAAGAATCATTATAGAACGGAAATAGGGATATAGGTAACTACACAGACTCAAATCAACCCAATCCAGTTTGAACTTGTCAAGGACAGGTCCTGCCTATTTAACCTAGCCAATTTCTTCAAAAAAAAAAAAAAATGTCACTGAGGCAATGGATGACAGCAAACTGATGCACACTGTATCCACACAAAGGTATTCAACACCATCCCACACTCCGGCATTATACATAAACTCTCACAGCTAAATATTTACCCTTACAATGTATTGCAATCTGGTTCACAAGTAAAACCAAAGAAGGGCGGGTGTCTCTACCTCAACTAAAGGGCCTGTCACTGAAGTGGTGTCCCAGTTCAGTCTTTGGGCCACTCCTCCTAAGTATTTACTTCTTGGAGGTCAAGGCTAATGTTAGGGTTTGTAGCTGAGTAAGTTTGCAGATAACTACAAACTTGATGCTATTACAAACTCCCCAGAGGACACCAGGATTCTACAAGAAGGCCTAGTCCCAAACAAATAGTTGGTGTCAAAATCATAGATTAAAACTTAATACCACGAATTGTACAATCGTATCCTTTGACCAGCAAGTCTCCCCTTGTCGCTATCTCACTGACAATACGCCCTCTGTAAACTAAGCCTTGGAGATTATGTCAAGAGTGATCTGGCCTTCGATCATCACATACCCACTACTGTAAGGAAGTCCATTTTCATCTCATAGCTTGTATCTAAAGGTATGGCATCCAGAACCAAGGATGTAATTGTTTGACTGTTCTCGGCACTCAGGCTGATCAAGGAATATAGTGCCCTTTTAATATGTACCTTTCCAAACATTTGTCACAACTGGAAAGACTGCAACATCTTAACACTTAAAAAAAAATCAAGGGCCTAAATCATAAAAACTATGCAGAAATCGCAAAGCCTGATGTCTCTTCTCAGTATCATATGGTCCATTGAAAGGCAACCTCTGCCTTGGGTATTGAGCCTCAACAGACCATATTCTGTCAAACATATTACACAAACAAACCCAGTGACGTCAAATACCCGGGTCAAGGGATCAAAATCTTTTTTGCAAAATTAATCGAACATGTTGAAGGTATAGGTACATACCACAGAGAATACTACTCCTATGGAACAGTCTTCCACTCCACAGAGTAGAGTACTTCCATTAATCTATGCAAACACAACTTGGTTGAATGGACAGAGAACTACAAACTCGCCCCTGGTTTAGCTCGACTGGCCCTCGGAGGGAGGAAACATGTAATTACCATAACATATACTTATTCAGCCCATGTTTGGATATTCACATTGCAAAATATAAGGGCTAATAATTAACATGAGACTGCAAGAATGGGCTTCTTAATATCCAAACAGGTCAACAGCCTGGTAAGCACCTATGAAAAAAAAAAAAAAAAAAAACACCAGCAAGATTTGACGAATGCGGATTTGAAAAAATTATTTTGACAACATTCCCTTTCAAATGAAGTGGGTTTGACCGATTGGTATGAATCCCAAAATTCCCACCCTACAACCTCAGAAATCTAGACCACTCGGCACTTTTGTTGGCACAGATTACTTCTTCTCTGTACTAGGTCCTAAGGTCCGGAAACCTAGACGCCCAACTTTAAAGAAACATACTTCTACCCAAAATTCCATTCACAATTAGAAGCACATATCCAGAAAATGGCCATATGCCAATGCTACACCTCTAACCACACCACCCAGTTCCACCATACTCTTCCTAGCTTACACACTTCCCACAACCTCTGCCAACTACAACCTTCTCACTGCATAGCTTACTTCAGTGTATATAATTGTGTCTGCTCACATATATATGCATATATATATATATATATATATATATATATATATATATATATGTGTATACATAAAACTATATATATATATATATATATATATATATATATATGGGTCTACTTCTAATGACCGAAACGCCGATTCGCCGACAGTGAAATCACCGACGCCAGAAAACCGACAACACAAAGCGACAACGCGAAACACGAACACCATAACACCGACACACTACACGTAAACAACACAGTACACTACAACACATATCCACTAGCCCTAACCCAAACCCTAACCCTAAGGTCCGACACTACCGCACACTCTCCCTACCTGCACCCTAACCCTAACTTACTTACACACCCCGAACCCCAAGCTCCGACACTACCGCACACTCTCCCTACCTGCACCCTAACCCTAACTCACTTACCCACCCCTAACCCCAAGCTCCGACAGTACCGCACACTCCCTACCTGCACCCTAACCCTAACTCACTTACACACCCCTAACCCCAAGCTCCGACACTACCGCACACTCACGTATCACACACCCTAACCCTACATCCCTGAGTATTGCACACTTACCTGTCCGCTCCCTACTCCTAAATCCCTCACTATCGCATACTTACCAGGTCGCTTACACATTCCCTTGTCGGTCTTCCGTCTGTCGGGATTCGAAGGTCGGCCAACTGCGTTGTCGGTCGCTTGGTGTCGGTGATTTCACTGTCGGCGAATCGGCGTTGGTCATTAGAAGTAGACCCATATATATATATATATATATATATATATATATATATATATATATATATATATATATATATATATGTGTGTGTGTGTGTGTGTGTGTGTGTGTGGGTGTGTATACATAAAACTATTGCATAATAATAGAATAGAATATATTATTTTTATATATATAGCTGACTTTTTCCTCACTGTAATTGTAAAACTACATTACTCTTCAGGATCAGCCTGGGCAAGAAAATTACACAACTCATCATTTATGATAAGTGCCCTACATGGGTTAACAAATTCAAATAAGGTAAATAAAATAAAAAGTGCCTGACACAAAGGTGTGCTTCCCCATGCAGTTCACCACACTTGAATCTCTGTCCAGGAGATGAGCTACAGGTCTCTGATTTGAGCCTTTTCTGGAGTAGCCACCATCACAAATGAGTCGGCATGGAGGAATGCCTTGCCCCACTGAAGTCTGTCCCTGAAGGCCACAGGAATCTTGTCAGGCTTCCTTGGAATAGATTCTGCCACATCAGGTTCTTGCCACACTTGCTTCACAACCAAGTCCATCATGAGGTCCATGGGGGAAAGTACCCAAGATGTAGATATGAACATCTGAAACACCTTCTGCAGAATTGCCTTGTCAGAGTGGGGAAAAGGGACTATGGGCCAGGACTACTACTGCCTCATTAATTTCAATATTTCCCCAAATTTGGGGTCCTGCAGAATAGATTTTCGGCCCCCTTCATCAATATCAGAGTCTGGTGTGAGGGACTTGGAAAGGAAATGAGTACACCAACTTTTAAACATTCTCTTCCAAGTCACACATGGTGCTAATGACGACTTATCTGAGTGACCTGTAACAGGGTCTTATTCAGAGTTGGGGTTTTCTGAAGCCTCTCACACGCAACTATTTCTGGGATCGATGATCTGGATGAAAGGTTTCTGGAAGAAGAGACATCATGGGGAGAGAATGAAGCAGGCAACACACCTGATACGGTCAATATAAATGGTTGCAGCACAATCCTTTCCATCAATTCAGATGCTAACGATGAACTCATTGGCACCAGATTTGTCAGCACTGCCACTGATGTTGAGGTACAAGGCATCAGCAACAAAGAAATGGCACCAGCAGTCAGCATAGAATGCATGGTCAACTCCAACACTGCCTTCAACACCAACAGGTCAAAAGCAGAACACACAGAACAGCCCTGTGGGGACTGGAGCTGACCTTCACATGGAGTCCCCATGCTAAGCCCATGATGCCTAGCCACTCGCAGCACAAAATGGATGGTCTCAAGGCAGCCAGGATCAAGGGGGGTGGGCACCAGAGGAGAACAGCCGATTCAGATGGCACCAGAAGCATACACTGCTCTGAAACTTCCATAGCTAAAATTAGGCCCATGGAAGGAGGAGGAGGAGATGGAAAAAAGGTGTTCCTTGTTCACCCTGGGTACAGATGGGGATGGGAAGACACCAAAGTCAATTGAGCCTTGATTATGATCTGTATCATGCAATCCCAATCAATTTGAGCCGAGGAACTCCTGACAGACAGCAATATAGCTATTTAGTTTAGTAGTTGCTTTCACTGCACTCCTTTCAAAAAGTTGCCACGAGTGTTTCTCAAGGCTCTTTACCCGATACTTATGCTCAAGTTTCATCTCAGCAGCCCTTGAGAGGCACCAGTGCCTTAACATAATTTGCCAATTTATTTGCGGGCATTACAGTTTGATTAATTTTTCTGCTCTTTCATACAATTCCTAGGGGTTTCAATGTTATTTGGTCTCATGATCATCCATGCTTTGCCAATACCCAAACCTCAAGCTCTGCCCCCTTTCTGAAAAGGGCAACGCAAGTTAGTCACAGGACAAATTTAAGAGCACCCCATCCAGTCATCCAGGTTTTATTTAAAAGAGAACAGATCACATTCTGGTTAACCTGCAGGGGCATCTTATTCCAGGGAATGGGAGGTGATGGGCAATGAATCGCTCCTTCTCTCGCCATCATATTCTTTTTATCGGCTTGTGGAGATAGTCTCAGATTCTAGTGCTTGTTGAGCTCTTAAACTTGAAGAGATATAAGAGAACAATAAAGTATAGTTGTGCAAGTTAACTTATCATAAAAGTAGATAGCTTACTGCTGCAGTAGCTATGCTGGGTGATTTCCTGCCAAGGATTTGACAAATGGCCAGCATATAAAGATTTAGGATGTCTTCCATGTACCCTAAACACTAAAAGGCATGAGATGAACAGTATACCTTCAGAGCATTTCTGCCTCAGGGAAGGGAAGCTACAGTTCTGTCTGAGGCATACATTACTATTGCCATGGCAAGTTAACTTAAATAACTGTACTATGTTTGTCACGAAAGGGGAAACTTCCAGCCCAGCTACATTTGAGAATATCAACATAATTCATATGCTTGTGTTACAAATGTATTAGAAATGTATGCCATATAAGATGGTTTGTACAGACGTGTGCTGAAGAGAAATTCTGTAAAGTACTGGGCTTAAAGACGCAACCCAGCATGCCCTACTGGAAAAATAACAGAAATGTACATACACTATTTTAACTGTTTAAATGTATATATTTTAACAACGGAAACTGGAATACAAGAGGTTAATTTCAGAAAAACAGCTGAAATTAAATTACTTTATGACAGAAAGAGACAGGATGTCTACACTAGGGAGCACTCTGTTATCTTGAAATATGAATAATTACTAGGCTTGAGATGTGGAAGTGTTTTATTGTTTTATGACTTCCAAAAGCTGCACAGATCTGAGCAAAAACCTTTGCTTATGTATACTCAGGTAGATGGTACATGCTACCAGCTGCATCATTTTCCCCTGGGATACAATCAGATGACAAGAAATGTCATTCTGCAAACTTTCCAGCAGTAATATTCTAGATATTAAATTTAAGAACTCTCTGGGAGAGACAGACTATTTTGTATTTTCTTTGATCTGACAACATCAGGTGGAAGACCCATTCCCCACATCTGCCTTGCTTGCTCTGTAAGTAAGTTACTAGGGTATAGCAATTCTCTTAAATACAGTCAGGAATATAGCAAAACTTAATTTAGATGTTAATTTCTTTATTTATTTGAGACTGTCCTGCAATGTTGTTTTAAATATTTCCTGTGATTTTGAACTCTAATTTTACTGTGATTATATAGTGTGTTTCTTGTTCTTTTATTATTTATTATTAAATATATTTAAACCTTTCATTGTGGCTGATATTTGTGAGACATATTTAAGTTCTGAGAGTACTTGCATATTTATCTGGTGACACTGTGGGCCACTCCTAATAGCCTTGCTTTTGGTCAAACTACCATTTGTATCGATAGTAACATTACACAGTAAGATTGGACACACTTTAAGGGCCTTAAAGCAGCTGAAAAAGAATTGGGTGGTGGCAGTAATAACTACCTTATAGTCTGGGCAGAAGGGGTCATAACTAGTAAACCTGTGCCAGCCTTTCCCAGGTGTGTGTATATAAATCAAACCTCAAAGTGTGCGTGTGTCAGCTACCTGGGCAGGGACACAAAGCACTGGTTGGACAGAGAGGGTTGCTGGAAGTCTTGGCCACTCAGCTAAGATCTCAAGTATATAGATGCACCAGTGGGGAGTCTTACTGGGGGATCTAGAGAAAGAGGGAGAAACCAGCCCCAAACTCAATGTGGTCTCTGTATGCTCTTAAGAGAAACTGCACTTGATGCAGGGAGCTGCATCAGAAGATGCTGTATGTTTGTAACCTGTCATCCTTCCAACGCATGTCCCCCAGTGGTGCTAGGGATGAGGATTGAGGCTCTTTGACAACTGGGCCAGAGGTACGGAGTCACAATTTTCATCACCAGATCACTGTTGCAGTAGCCAAAGCTCTATAGGTAGATTACTAAAGCTTAGAAAGAAAAACGAGGGAAAAGGGAGAGAACCCATGAACCCCTTATGAATAGTTCTAGCAAACACCATTCTTGAGGTGGAAAAAAATCTAATTTGTAATGCTTTTGTAAAAATATGCACAGAGGACCAAGTTGCTGCTTCTACAGTACTTTGAATCCAGCTCTTTCCAAAGAGAAGTCAAAGTCTGGACCTGAATAGAAAACAACAGTACGAGACAACCATTTGAGAATGGCCTGTCTTGACGCTGATTACCCCATTTTCTTATCTTCATAGGAAATAAACAGTGTATTTGAACTCCTGAAAGTTTTAGTCCTGTCAATATCATATCCGAGTTGTCAATGGATATCCAGAATACACAAAATTCTCACTCTCCTTTATTTCCTAGATTTGGAAAAATGACAGTTAGATGAATAGCACGATTTAAAAGTAGACTCTGAAACCATGTTAGGCATAAATGAAGGATTCATTCTCAAAGATACACTATCCAGGTCTATGTCAAAAGATCAAACGGATGGACCGTCAAAATCCATATGGTCAAGACCATATGATCAACAATTCAGTATGTCAAAAAAATTCTAACAAAAAAACACCTGCATGCAACAGAAAAAATGCTTCTGCATGGGGGCAAGCCCCAATGCGCCCCCCACACCCCCCTTCTAATTACACACACATATATTATTTATATATATATATATATATATATATATATATATATATATATATATATATATATATATATACACACACACACGCTGAGATCACACTACAGTGAGGAAAAGGGCAAGTTTCCTGATCCCTATGTAATCTCAGTCAGAACGGTTTTATGGATTGGATTGTTGATCATATGGTCGCAATCGAATGAGTTTTGACTAGCTTTTCGATCATTTGACAGGGACCCCCCCTCTATTCTTATGAAAACTGCAACAAGGCTGATTCACCATATCAGCTTGTGACTTGGATATTCTTCCTGCAAAGCTCAGAGCACAGAATAACACTATTCAGCCTGATGAGCTGGTTCAAATGAAAAAAGTGCAAGTTTTTTTCTACAACAAAATTAAGATTTCAAGGAGGAGACGCACACGTTCTTTGTAAATGAGTAAGAAAGGCCAGATAACTCACAAATACCATAGAACCAGAGGCATCTGGGCCTTAAAAGGGTCCTTGTTCTTAGTTTGGCACCAACTAGAAAATCTCTTCCACTTTCCAATATATGAATTTCCAGTAGCAGGATTCTTAGTCTTCTTTAATAATTACTGCATGTCCTCAGAAAGCAGATGCCTAAAAGACATCAAAACACTTCCATCGAAGCAGTCAAATGAAGTTTCAGGATGGGGTGCATCAAACAACCCGTCTTGTGTGAGCAAGTCCAGTCAATAAGGAATCTTGCGGTAATTGCCCTTGGCCATTTTGAAAAGAAGAGAGAGCCACTGTTACCTGGGCCAAAAGGGAGTCACCACAATTATCTTTGAGGAGTCTTGAAACTTTAGAATAACCCTAGATATCAAGTGGAAAGGGCAGAAAAAAAGACAGACATACAGAAACATTCCCATTGATGGGAATAAGAAGACATCTGCCTTTCAGATCTGTTTGCAAACTTCTTTAACTGTCTGTCTAGTGTGAATACAGGCAAACAGATCTACTTCAGGAATTCCCACTCATTTGGGAATCCATTCATAGATGAGACCTGTAATCAGTTTTTATTTGTGAGGGTCTGTTCTGGTCCTGCTCAGCTTGTCTGCAATAATGTTTTGCTCTGATGGAATGCAGGTAGCCTGAAAGAAAAGACTGGGCTGAACTGCTAGTAGAGAACTGGGTTGAGAGATACCTGGTCCACCCATCAAAGTAATTCCCTTTTGACAAATGCCAACACTGGGATCTGAAAAGAAACTGGATGCTGGTGTTGGGTCCATACAGATTTGGGTAACCACAGAACTGTTCTCATATGAAGTCTGGCCAGAGGAATCAGAAGAACCATAAAACCCAGAATAATGAGATATTCCCTAGTTAAGTCAGGGATTGGAGAAATTCTGAAACTGTTCCTTGTAAAGGTCTACTTTATCCTGAGTAAGAAAAGCCCTCAAACTATGCATCCAGAAGGGATCCCAGAAACACTATATTGTGAGAAGGAATTAGAAGAGATTTCTTTACATTCACCTGAAGCCCCAGATTGAGAATGAAGTCCTTTAATCGAGGTCAGGGATTCCTAACATTTTGAAAGAGTTTGCAAAAATAAGCCTGCCATCTAAAGATGGAAAAATGTGAATGCCTTGCAACCTGCAATGAGCTATTATTGGTGACAGACACTTTGTATACACCCTTGGAGCAGTAGATAGCTCAAAGGTTAAGACTGAGAAATGAAAATGTAAGCCAGACACAGAAAATCTTAAAGTCTGAAGTCTTTGAGGATTAGGATGTGATAAAAAGAAGTCATGTCTTACCATAACATTCCATCTGTGTTGTTAATCTTCTTCCATTCATCACCAATGGGTTGGATCCAAGCCCCCCGGAACCGTTTCGGCCTAAAACAAAGCTCGCGTACACCAAAAAGTCTTGAGCTAAGCTGCTACCCACAATGCCTTTCTCCCTGTTACCTCAGATCAAGTTTGCATAAGACATATAGAAATAAAGCAAGGCCATTTCTGTGCAAAAACACTGACACACCATATGGACCCATGAGATCCACCAGGGGCCTTTGGTGGGGGACAGAGGGTGGGGTGTGATGAATGGAAGAACAACAACAGCTGATGTTGTTAATCTTCCTTCCATTCATCACTGATGGGACAGAATCCCAAGCCACCCGAGAAACCTGGGTGGCCCTTATGGAAGAACATTCCTGAGCTCCATTGAGCCGAAGGCTGCTCTTCCCCTGGAGACCATATCCAACTTGTAATGTTTGATGAAAGTGTGTAGTAAGCCCAAATGGCTGCTGCGCAAATGTCATCCATAGAGGCTCTAGAGTGAAAGGCTACAGAGGTTGCTATAGCTCTAGTTGAATGTGCTTTGATATTGTGAGGTCTAGGCTCGTTTGCACATGAATAAGAAAAAGAAATACAATCTCTGAGCCACTTTGACAAAATGACTTTTGAAACAGCATATCCCATTCTTGGACCAGAGAAGGAAATGAAAAGTTGGTCTGTCTTGTGGATAGATTTAGTCCTGTCTAGGTAAAAAAGTAGTTGCCTATGCATATCCAAGGAGTGTAGGCAGTATTCTCCTTTATTCGAATAGTTCAGGAAAAACACTGGAAGCTTGATGGATTGGTTCACAGAAAAATCAGAAACCACTTTGGGGAGAAAAGATGGATTAGTACGTAGAGATACTCTCTTTATAAAATATTAGGTATGGTTCCCTGATGCATAAGGCCTGTAATTCTGAGATCCGTCTAACTGAAGTGACAGCTACTAAAAAAAGAGATTTCCATGAGAGAAATTTGAGATCACATTTTGCAGCAGGCTCAAAGGGGGTTCAGACAATAATTGCAGTACTAGGGACAGATTCCACATCTCTAAGGGACGCCTAACTGAAGGTCTGCTGTGAAACACTCCTTTGAGAAAGGTTTTGAATAGCCGAATGGACATAAGCCCTCTAATCAGTTATGGAAATTGCTATTAAACGGACTCGTATGATAGAGGCTGATGCTCCATTTTCAAAGAACTCAAATAGGTATTGAAGGATGACAGAGACCAGAGCTGAGAAGGGATCTAGCATCCGTTCTTTAGACCATAGAGAAAACCTTTTCCATTTATTTCTATAAAGTTTTCTGGTGGATGGTTTATGGGAGGCCAGAATAATATCATGAACAGGTGAGGAAAGGGCTTCCTGCCTGGTGACTACCGGGAGTGGAGAAACCAAGCAGTCAGCTTGAGACTGGACAGATTTAGGTGAGTCAACCCTTGGGGGGGTGAAAAATCAAGTCTGGATGAGTGTTCAGGATCCACGGAGGCTGTAACAGATGAGGCCGGGGGAAGGGGTAACCACACTTGACGAGGCCGGAATGGGGCAATGACCATCACCTTGCATCTCAACCAAGTAGCTTTCTTTAAAAATAGAGGTATCAAGGGAATTGGAAGGTAGGTGTAGAGGAGACCCGTGTGCCAATCATGAGTCAGAGCATCTCTTGGGGACTCCCCCTCTGAGGGAGAGAGGGCAAAGTAGCTGCTGCATTTGTTGTTCATAGGGGAGGTGAAGAGATCACAGCAGGGCTGGCCCCATCGGCTGAAATTTTCCGCCGCCACTTTGGGATCGAGAGATCACTCGTGTGGAAGGAGAATGCATCTGCTCAACCTGTTCACAATCACATTGGAACTCCCTGGGATGTGCGTTGCTATTAGAAAGTGGTCAGAAGCTATCGCCCAGTGCCAAATTCTCATGGCTTCTTGACACAGGGGGTAGGATTTGGTTCCTTCTTGTTTGTTGATGTACCAGACTACTGACATACTGTCTGACTAAACTGCAATTGTTCCAGGGGGAAGAAGTGGATGCAATGCTTGCAATGCTAACAGCACCTCTCAACTCCAGAACATTGATATGCAGGTTGACCTCTAAGCTCGACCATGTGCCTTGGACTGTCTTTCCCTGAAAATCCCCCCCACCCCACCCTATTAGGGAAGCGTCCATGGTCACAGTGGCGATGGGCTGAAAGGGGTGGCACCAAAGTTCTGCGTCTGGCCTCATCCACCAAAGGAGATCTTGCGTGCAAGAGTTGGTTATGAACACCTGCAAGTTTAGAGGGTGAAGATTTGCAAACCAATGGGACAATAAGAGCCATTGTAAAAGTCTCATGTGTAACCTTGCCAGAGGAACTATTGGAATGGCTGCAGCCATGAACCCCAGAGCTTGGGGAACTTCTCTGGCCGACACCTTCTTTTGCCAGAGTATCACACGTACTTGCAATCTTAACCTCTGAAGCCTGTGAGCTGGGAGAGATACCAGACAAGATAGAGTATCGAAAACTGCCCCTAAAAATTCCAGCTGTTGGGTAGGTTCCAAGTTGGATTTCTCCCAGTGTACAGTGATTCCCAGGGACTCTGCTAGTGAAAGGGTGCATCGGAGAGCCATAGTCAGAAGACACTTTGTGGGGGGCGGAGAGCAGCCAATCATCCAAATATGGAAACACTTGGAAATCCTTGAAGTCTCAGATGAGCTATCAACACTGCTAGACATTTCATGAACACTCTGGGGGCCGTTGAGAGACCGAATGGCAGGGCTTGGAACTGGTAATGACTGGCTCCTAGCCAGAGGCAAAGGAGACTCCTGGAGCGTTTGTCCATTTTGATATGGTAATACGCATCCCAGAGGTCTATCAAGCACATCCAAACTTCCTCTCTTAAAAAAGGGAGAATGGATTGAATAGTGACCATGCAGAACTTGGTTTGCACAAATGATTTAAGTGGCTGAGATCCAAGATGGGTCTCCAGTCCCCGGATTTTGGTGGCACTAAAAAGAATCTCTAGTAAAACCCAGATCCGCACTGGTCTGGAGGGACTGGTTGGATGACTCTTTTTGACACAGCTTTGTTATTCACTGAAGCTGTTTCTTCCCTTTGATTGGGTGGAACATCGGGAAGTTTTTTTGTAGGTTTTGAACAGGAGATTAGAGGGGTGTAGTAGCCTCTGGAGATTATTCTTTGCACCAATCGATCGTTTATAATAGAGCTCCAGACAGTTTGTTGCAGAGAAAAACAATCCCCAACTGCTTCCAGAGGAAAGCAATCGGGCAACACTTCAAGAGAGTTGATAAGACCGCCCACAGAAGGAATCTCTGGAGTCTTGGTTTTGGGGATCCCCTCTGCCCCTAAAGGGGCGTCTTCCACTATTGTAACCCCTCTCTGCCTCTGGCGGAATCCTCGCCACGTGCGTTATGGATAGGACCCTGAGATTTCTTGTGCCAGATTTTCCCACTCCTCTGGTTCCTGGAAAAGGAATGTTGAGGCGTGGAATAACGTAGACCAATGGCAGAGAGAGTCTTTCCATCTTGATCGCACCTGGCTAGCGTGTCCTTCACTTTAGAACCAAATAAGAAGACGGTTCAATAGGGATGCTAAAAAAGAAGACTTGGAGTCTGTGAGGTCGCAGATGTGCATCCAGGCATGACGCCTCATAACCATGCCTGCACCCGCAGCTCTGACCACCCCTTTGGCTGCGTGGGAGAGCAGCCTCATGGACGAATTGGAAACAGATTGAAGGGTGGCAAGTGGAGAGGCAACCTTGCCCAGTGTCTCGTCAGAAACTTGACGCGTGAGGGATCCAGCAAGTTTGGTAATCAGATCTCTTTTTAGCCTCGTGAAATACACCAAGTAGTTCAGGGACCTGACAGCAAAGGTCGCTGAAACAAAGACTCACTTCCACAGCCTGTTGGGTGGGTGGACAGTAGGACTTTCTTCCGCTAGATCCTTTTTAGTGTCCGCTGCCACCACCATAGTGCCAACTGGCAAACCTTTGGACCAGTGTGGATGTTCTTCCGGGGGAGAAAGAATCTTATCAGGTCTCCGGGAAATGGCCTCAATAGAGTCAGGGTTCTGCCAAGCATGCTGCATGACAAGCTGGATTAACTCGTTGGCAGTTGGGGTCACCCAAGAGGTAGAAGGCCAGGAGCAAAAAGCTTGCAGGAACACAGATTCCTCTGAGGAGGGGCTTCCAGCCACCCCTCTGTTTTAATACTTCCAGGATATCTCCAAAGGAGACATCATCCGGGGTGACCGTGGGGACCTCTCCCCATCATCGTAGTCCATGTCTTCGGTCAAAGACTCTTCAGGAATGTCCATGTGCTTCCTCTTGCACGTCTTCTTCCGAGGAGGTTCCTCAGTGGGAATATCTGAGGAAGATTTGGAAGGGTGGGTACCCCGAACTGGGGTTTCCTGAGGCTTCTCCTCCCGGTGGCCTTGGGAGGTAGCTCATGGTAGCTGTACCTCAGAGGGAGTAGGATGAAGATCTGATGTTGGAGGAGCTCTTCCCGAAGCAAGCACCCTCTCCATCACCCGGAAAGCAGGCCCGCCCGAAGAGGAGTGGGAGCCCAGAACAGAGAAGGACAACCTTGGAACCGGGGTCACACACTGCTCCGCCAGACCAGCTCTCAGAGATGGAGCCTCAAAGCAGGATTGGAGTAGGCGTTATCTGCGGATCAGAGGACAGAACCAATAAAACACTCTGAACCATGCCCTGAACTGAAGACTCTGCCCCTCAACCATGAGCCTGAGAAAGGGACGCTTCCGTCAGAACAGAGAACCAAAGGGATGGCCTCGAAGCCTCAGTGAAGGTCACTGCCGGCTCCAAGGAACGGGGTTCCACAAAACACATCGGAGCAATGGGCTTCAGAGCTGACGGATCCGAAGGAGGAGAATACATCTGAGTCCTAGGAGAAATAGACCCAAGCCCCAGAGGGGGATGAGTCTTTGGAACATCTGGTATCCCTCTGGCCATTAACAGCTGATCCAACAGGTGCACCCTATCAAGTTCGGATAGACTCCTGGTGGACCTTGTGGATACTCCTGAAGGGAGTCAGGTCGATCCAGAAAAAGGGCTATACATTTGACCCAGGAACGGATCCAAAGAGGGGGAGTATCGGGTCCATGATGTCTGAGCTAATGGCACAGTAGTCTCTAATTTGGAGACAGGAAGCAAAGGAATCAATGGTGCAGTAAAAGGGCTCGGTGCCGATGGGGCAGTCGAAGTCGATGTCAATGGTTCGAAAGTAATGGCAGTGGTCGGCACCGGTTTCAATGTAGATGAAGGCAAGGTCGGTGCTGTAGCTGGAGGAGTCGGCGCCGACATCAAAAATCTGGTAACATCCAAGATGGCTCGAGTCATAATAGTATTCAAGCAGAGCTCGGAACAGCAGTAGTTGGAGCCAAAGTAGCAAGTCTATGCCCAGAGGAAGTTTTGTGGGCCTTATGTTTAGGCGTCTTACCTCTATCACCAGCGGGTGAAGAGGGATCATAGTGGAGGCATTTCTTGTCCTTCACTGGAGGGGTTGAGACTTCTGACACAGAAAGGGCCTCTGAGAAAGGAGAAGCAAGAAGGCCTTTCAAAATCAATTTGTTCTTACGTTCAGTCAGCGTCCGCTGACTGAAATTTTGATGGGGGGGGGGGGGGGTTGAACAGAGAGATGAAGAACCTGAAGGCAATAAACACAGTCGTTATGTGAATTGCTTTTAGGGAGTTTATCATTGCAAGAGGTGCAATGCTTAAACCCCGAAGATCCTTTTTTC
The DNA here is from genome assembly GCF_019279795.1 of Protopterus annectens. Taxonomy (NCBI): domain Eukaryota; kingdom Metazoa; phylum Chordata; order Ceratodontiformes; family Protopteridae; genus Protopterus; species Protopterus annectens. The sequence continues at coordinate 1,259,150,881 of NC_056743.1, forward strand.
TCAGACATGTCCACAAACACACTAGCAACAAGTTTACTAAAGTAGAGTCAGGAAAGATAGAGGAAAGAAGATACCAACAATGGTATCAAGGGATAGGCCGTACCAGTGAAGTGATGGTAAGAAGAATTACCTAATGGGTAGAGCTAGGTATGAGAGTTAGAAATAACTCTAAATAAGTAAAGTAGAAAGGAGATAGCTTTAGAAAGTGACGAGGCAAAGAGATATGCATCAAAATATCAAAAAAATACCACTTACCTTGAGAGCTCAGTGAAACGCAGCTATATGGCTACGTGGCAAACGAGACCTGAGGTAACAGGGAGAAGGGCACTATGGGTAGCAGCTTAGCTCGAGAGTTTTTTGGTGTACGCGAGCTTGGTTTTAGGCCAACATGGTTCCAAGGGGCTTGGAACAGACCCATCAGTGGTGAATGGAAAGAAGATTAACCACATTAGATGCATCTTTTAAATCTACAGATACCAAAAAAAAAAAAAAAAAAAAAAAAAAAAAAAAAAAAAAAGTTGTAGGATGAGGGGTGACCGAGAAGGAAGGGAAAAGTATCTTGAACTTCTGCACTTTAATGTGAAGGTTTAGAAAACAGAGATTTAGGACTGGTCTTGAAGTTTTTCCTTTGGCATTAGTACTTTTGAATAAAATACCTTCCCTGTTTGCTCTGAAGTAACTGGTTCTATGACCCCCAAGAGACAGCATTTGTTTCAAGACTGGAGAAAACAGACAAGTTTGGTTTAAGGGACAAGGAGTAATCCCCTGAAAAGAAGAAGGGACTCCCATTGCCAAATGCAACTTTTCTAAATTTAATCTCAGATTCCACTTATCTGAGGTTATCCAATGCCACTGAAGAAAGAATGTAGGAAGGCTGTACTGAGTTGCCAATGTGAGAAGGGGGAACACCTTAAGGGGCATACAGCCAGCCTGCCTTTTTGGATTATCCTTGGTTCTGGGAGGCTCCCCCTTTTGTCATCCTCTTGTTCTTGCTTTTTGAAATTCTGGTCGTCTTGTACCTTGCTGCGACGGCTTGTTTTGTTTCCTTTAAAAGGATTATGAATTGGAAGGAAAGGTCCTATTAAACTTTTCAAAGGAGAGCTGAAAATTATGTGTGACCCCCTGTATTAACTTCCCTCCTTCACAAAATCTTTTAAAGACCTCAGCAAAACAGGGGCCAAAAACTACCTCTCTGCCTAGGGCAGAATTCATGATCTCAGCTGTGACATTCTCTAGTAAATTCTGTGAACGTAACCAAATAAACCTTCTCATTACTGATCTAGTAGCAGCTACTCTGCATACAGCATTAGCAGAGTCATAAGATCACTTAAAAGGTGGTTTAACAGCTTATGCTTTTCAGATAACAAGAGTTAAGAGATACTTTAGTCTCTGATGAAAGGATATTAGCATTTAATTTTCTTAAGTTTTCAAAAGAAACTGGCAGAAATTTTGACACGTGAGCCTGGCAAGAATTCTGAAGGCTGAAGTAGAAAAAGAATATACTTTCTTTCCTAATCTATCCAAAGTTTCTCATCTTTTTTACAGTTTTGAAGTAAAAATTAGTGACAACCACCAAAACTACTAGTCCAAGCCACTATCTATAATATTCCACACAAATGTACTTAAATTTTACAGAAAACAGTTTTGCCCTATCATGTCAACTTAACAAGAAATAACTTGGATTACATTTTTGTGATGAGCACTAAAAACATATTTTCATGACTTAAATACACAATTTTCTTCAGAAAATTGGCTAAAGATTTCCCAAAAGGGGTACTTAAACTGCCCAGTCTTGATGAAGAGCCAGCCAACTCACTCGAAGGCCCCAGGGAGAGTGCACTTCGATGGCAAGAAAGCTCTGAAGATTTGGCATCCTACCCACTGACTTTATACAGCTCTTCTCAAGCCCCTCAACGGTTAGAGCATATGGAAGGGGTGCCCTAAAGCTTTGGATGTTGGCCGGTTTTCACTTTTTTTTTTTTTTTTTTTTTTTTTAACTTTTAGCTATTCATTTTACTTTTTAGCAGGATATAACCCATGTAACTTTGTCTACTATAACAGTGATCTAATGAGAAACAGCACTTCTAATGGTACAAGTAGGAGAAAAAGAAGTTGCCACTTAAGAGTCTATAAGATACTGACTAAAAGCATAGCACTTCTAATCTCTCATGGTAGTTCAGAATCTTTAGATCTAAAATCTTAAAAACTTCTGGGGCTTAATACATCAAAGGGAACTGCACACTATAACAGGTCTAATAAGTGCTGAGTATAAGGGAACAATGACATCATTGGATCTGAATGATATACCATACCTAGTAGATGTGCTAAGTAAAAACATTTCCTAAACTACAGTTGCCATGTGATTAGGATTAGCAAAGGAGAAGGAAATGTCAACCCAGGCACCCAGGTCCTCAATTACATTTTCACTTAGTAGTGAAGTATTGTCTATACTATATGTTGAGGGCAGGAGTTGTTTATCAAACAGAACTACAGTTTTTCACATTTAATTTGAGCTTATTTTCAGTACACCAGATATTAACAGTCTCCTCTCTAAACATTGCTATACCTCTATCCATCTCTTCATCTGTGGTGTCTTTTTGGTAGTCTTGAATAATCTAAGCTTCTTGGCTTTCATCAGAAGACCCAATAGCTTAGTCACATCTAGAAATTCTTACCAAACAATCTGCCATCTAGTAGCAAAGCCCTACACATTCTATTGCACCTATTAGCCTAATAGAAATTCTTACCATCACTGCTTCTATGTAAAATAATGATTTCTAGGCTCACTCTTTTCTGTTTTTTGTTTACTTTATATATTAACTTTTGTACCTTGGAAGTGATAGTTAACATCTGCAGTTTTGCATTGTATTATACGATATCTTATAAGATTTAACTGTGGAGATTTACTCCCTAGGCCTTCGCTGAAAAGGGGCCTGTCATTTTTCCCGATACACAAATGTTAATAAATAAACTAGTTCTTCCTGAAGTGTAAGGGTATCAGGGGAATCTTGGCAATTACATTGTCTGCAATCATCTGCAAACAGTTCTCTAGAGGTCCTAGTTCTCAGTTTGAATATCAGGGAAGTAAATGCCAAAATGGAGGGGGTCCTAGTACAGAGCCCTTGAAAAACTCCACCAATTACCGTTCTACTTATAGATTTAGACTGTTCATAGATTCAGACTTAATAGGCTAACAACCCAAAAAAGCCTAAGCCAAGCTTTCTAAGCCTAGCCAAGTTTTCCAGAAATAATAAATCATGTCCTGCACCCAAACAGGACATTGTGGGCCAAGCATTTATAAGCTACCTCTGTCCATAAGGGACATGGATGTTAGGCCCTTTGTAAATTTCTTATTCCCCATCCACTTATCTAGGGTGTGCTTAAACTGGGTAATAGACTAACTCAGCCTCACATGGACAGGAAGTCTGTTCCAAAGGATGGGCAGTCTCTGGGACAAATAAATGTGCAAAGATTCAAACACAGCACCCTTTGCACAAGCAGCACCACATTAACACAGAGCTTTTTAGTTCTCTGCACTAACTGCACCTGCCACCCAAAATATGCGTGTTCTGTCATTTAGCCAGTTTGCTGTCCACATTACCATATGATAATCTAAAGCATTTAACTTGCTTACACGGGGGTATGGTGTTAAAAGTATTAGTCAAGTCAAAATAAGCTGTGTGAACAGCATGACCACTGTCAACAGCTTACATGTTTCTCTCAGAGAAATTAACTATATTTAATAGGCAGGATCCTCTATAACTTTATATAAGGCTGATGGGTCTATAATTTCCACAGTATGTGGTGGCAGCCCCTTTGTGAATGGCCATTACCACTGCAGTGTGCCATAATTCTGCAACAATTCCTGTGACTAAGCTTAGGTTAAACAACTTGAGGGACAGGTTCCTGGAAAGTATCTTTGGCGTGATTTATTATTCATCCAGGTGTGTTGTGAGATCCCATAGAGGAACTGTTCTGGACTCTGATAACACCTTCATAACATGTCCCTCTGCAATAATAACTTGTGAAAGGGATTCTGGGATACGTGAAATTTGAACAGATGTTTTGGGAGCAAAGTTTGCACTAAACTTTGTCACTATACTGGCCATTTCTTTTGGGTTGGAGTGTGTTGTCCCATTTAGGTTACGTTCTCAGCATTGCTGGGTATTGTTCTTAGTTTCCTAATACAGCTAAAAAACTTGTAAAACTTCTAGTTATCCTTTGCTTCAGAAGCTAGCCTACATTTCTGAGTTGCTTTGCTAGTTGTAATAATTTCCCTAATAGTATTTCTATATTGTCTTTGTTAAATAGGCGTTGCTGGACATACTATGCAGTTTAAGGAATTTTGCTCTCTTCTTACACACTTTATGCTAGTGGTTTGTTTTTGAATTTGTCATTGCAATGAGCTCTGGTTTGGATTGCTAATTTTATGCATTGGTGCAAGTGGACATAGATTTTTGTGAAGCTGACAGGTGGGAGAGAGGTTAGCATAATGGTTAAGGTCTTTACCTCACAAACACAAGGTACAGGATTTGATTCTGACCTCCCTGTTATTGGCTCAGTTGAGAATAGTCTGCAGACTGACAGCCTAGTGTTTAGCTATGAACCTAGACAACTGTACGAGTTTTTCCCTTTGAAGTCTTTATATTCATAGAGACTGGTCTTTAAAGGCTTTGGAAGTTTTGAAAGCAAATATCTCAAGTTTATGTTCACACTTAACTAGGGGCAAAAAGTACTGTGGAAGTAGGATGAGTAGGGGCTATATCCATGAGGACCAAATCCTGAATACTATATCCCCTGGTGGTTTACTAACTGCCTGTTCTAGGGAAGTTTTGTTTATTGAAGTTCAAGAACTTCTACAAATACCATATGTTTGAGGTATAGGTGCACCACTTTATTGAGTAGTAGTTAAATTCTCCCCAAATAATGGAGCTTTTGTTAACAAGGAGTTCTTCAAAAAAAATGTCAGGAATCTGGCATAATCACCTGGGGGCATGCTACACGTTGGTAGTTTGTATTATTTATGATGATATGGAGTGTTAGGAGGTCTGTGCACGAGTGTGGATCTCTACATATTTGTCTAGAAGTGATATGGTCCCTGACATATATGGAGATGCCACCACAGTTACAGTCAGACCCGAAAGCATGGTAGGTGCAAAACCCACATATGGAAGGAACATTTTCTAATTACATTTAAACCAAGTCTCAGTCAGTAATTACACAAGCATGGATATGTTCAAAATGCAGGAGAGTTTCAAGACCGTCACTTTGTTGGTGATATTTCTGGAACTTTTAATGTGGTCCATATCTAGTTTGACGCTGGGATGTCCACTAACTGGATTCTGCCTAAAGAAGGCAATATTGGGTAAGCAAGGGCTTTAGTCATCACTCAGAAGCCTTCGAACGAGAGGTGCAGGTCATCTCAAGGTGAATCATCAGTCATCTTGGCCCATGCTGACACATGCTGGACCCCATGACAAGCTTTTCAGACAAATTGTTGAAGCCAATTATCTTTTCACCAAGGCATCATTCCTGGTGAAAGCAGGACTGTCACATTCAGACAAACATGTCAGAAAGTACAGTTGAATAAAATCTTACGAAAACAATAGAGATCCTTCCCTTCACTGTTGCAGTACTTATTTTTTTTTTTACATAAGTGATTTCCAAGGATAGCTCAATGTCCATCTAGTATACCAAATACTTTGGAATTTACAGATGTTGTACGTCACACTTATGCTCTCCACGTAAGACATATGGCATAAAGGTGACATATGAATGCACATACCTCAGAGCTGAAAATCCCCAGGAGGAACAAAATATCCCTAGGGACTAGAAGGAATGTGCATCCAGAAGGAGAAAAAGAAAAGTATCCTTAGCCAGGAAAGCAAGAAGAAAAGGGCAGAGCAGAAGGGGGAGGAGGGAGGGCGCACGTACTGCAACAGTGAAGAGAAGTACATCTACTGCTATGGTACGACTTAAGCAACTGTACTATGTCCTTCCACATCACTGTTGCAGTATTCATAACTGGAGGTAACGTACAAAAGCTCAAGAAGAAACTTGGAAGGAGGAAGGCACAGAAGGGCCCTCAAGAAACCCATGCAGGATAGCTCTGGGAAAGCCAGCTCTTGCTCTGGAGACAACATACAACTTGTAATGTTTAGCAAAGGTATGGGCAGAAGTCCAAATAGCAGTCTCAGGGATGGAACTGGTGTCCAGTCCTTTGAAAAGGCACCAGAGGTAGCAACAGCTCTAGTAGAAGAGGAAGGAATACATTTATCATGAAGACAGTAAAAAAATGAAATGGCCTTAAGAGATCCAGGAAGAAATAATTTGCTTAGAAACTGCCAATCCCAAAGACCTGGGATGAAAAGAAACAAAAAAGTTGCTCAGATTTGTGAATGGCCTTAGTCTTATCCAAATAATATCTGAGCTGCCTATACAAATCCAAGGCCCTTCTCACTAGTAGACTGTGGCGAAAGAAAAAAAGGAGGATACATTAATAGGCTGATTAAGAGACAGCTCATTGACCACCTTGGGCATAAATGAAGGATTAGTACAAAGAAACAGCCTGCCCATGTGAAAAACCAAGAAAGGAGGAACAGCCATAATAGCCTGGAGTTCAGATACTCTAAGGACCAAAAGAAGAACAGTCTTCAAAGTACAACACTGTAAAGAAGCTGAAGTGGCAGGATCACAAGGAGCTACAGTCAATTTTTCAACAGCAAAACTGAGGTCCCAGGAAGGCAGACTACACTTCCTAGGAGGCATAACATCAAGGATGCCTTTAAATAATTACCTGACTTCAAACCTAGAGGTTAGAGGAGGAGTCAGAGATAAACAAGTAGAAATAGCAGAGGCGAGTTAACTGAAGAATATGCTATTCCAGCATGAAGCAATTCACACAAATAAGAGAACCAAAGGAACCTCCACTGAAAAGGGATCCTGGTTACAAGACAGGCATCAGACAGAAAATCTTTTCCATTTGGACAAATATGATTTCCTGGGAGTGGGTTTCCCGGCCTCTCTCATCCTCAGAAAAACCTAAAAGGGATCAAAACCCTATCAACCACGTCAGTTGTAGAGTGGACAAGTGAGGATAGATACAATACCCCTTACCTTGTGTGAGAAGATCCACCTGATGAGGTAACATGGTGATTGCCACTGGCTAAGTGAAGAAAGGGGAACAAATACTGTCTGGGCCAAAAGGAAGTCACTAGCAAGAATATGGTGGAGATTTGCTAGATCTTGTGTAGGACCCTCAGAATCAGGGTAAGGGGAGGGAAAGTGTAGAAAAACATCCTCCTCCAAGGAAAAGATAAGAGCGTCCACTTTCCAAGCCAGGGGGCATGGGACTCTGGAACAGAAAAGTTGTCTGCTCAGAGGGGGGAGGCAAAAAGATCTACCTGTGGAATACCTCACCATCATCTCACCTCACCGATGGACAATATCCAGAACACATCTCTGTGAAGCATCTATTCATGAGCATGTGTGCTGGACCTGCTCAGACAGTCTGGCGCTATGTTTAGCTCTGAAGGAATGTAGACAGCCTGGAGAGTCACTTGATACTGGACAGCTTGTTCCCAGAATTGAAGTGCAAGCCTGCAAAGAAGGTAGGACCATGCCCACCTTTGGTTGTTTATATACGACATCACTAGGGTATTGCTTGTGAAAATCTTGAGGAGCCCTTGAAGAAGGGAATGAAAAGCTTGAAGAGCCAACAGGAGAGCTCTCATCTCTTTGAAGTTGATGTGATCTGACCTCTGATGAGGAGGCCAGAGACCCTGGACCTTGGGGGAACTTAAGGAAGCTCCCACCTCCTGTCCAAGGCATCTGGCGGTGGGGAGAGTTCCTGAGATGGGACTGGAGGTTGAAAAAGTGGCCCTGGGTTGAGAGAAAGCTGAGGAATCCACCCTGAAATTCGAGTTTGAGACATGGAAAGAAGGGTACTAGGAAATCCAGTGGATGACAGTGTTGAAGCTTCAATGACTCTAGGAGCCACTGTAATTTTCTCATATGAAGCACTGATAAGAGGCAGCATAGGAATGGTGGAAGCCATGAATTCTAAAACCCTGAGAAAAACCCTGGCTGTGACTGAAGCTAGAGGAAGAAGAGATTGAAAAAGGGCATCAGAGAGGTCCTTTGGTGGATGCAGGGATGCCAGCATGGAAATATTCTGGATCCTGCAACCAAGAAAAACCTCATCATGACAAGGAACCAATGTTTATGGTAGGCCCCAGGCTTTGTAACAGACAAAAAAACTAGAGGTGCAGAAGGAGAACCTCTGGGGATGAAGCTTGAATGAGCAGATAATCTAGCTAAAGAAAGATCTGAACCCCTCTCATCCTGCAGAAGGCATAGTCAGGAGCGAGGTGTTTGGTGAATACCCTTGGGGCAGTAGAGAGGCCAAAGAGCAAAGCAGAGAACTGAAAATGCAAGGAAGAAACAGAGAAACAAACTTCCTGAAAAGATGATGAATGGGGATGTGTAGCTCCAGATATACCAAGAAGGCCTGGGGAAGAAGAATAGGGAAAAGGGTTTGAAGGGACATTTGAAGGATGGAACCTTTAGAAAGGTATTGAGCTGAGAAAGGTTCAGAATGGGTCTCCAAGAGCCTTCCTTCCTGGTAACCAGGAACATTCGGGAATAAAAAAACGTTCACTTCCTGGGTAGGTGCCCTGAGCCAGAAGTGCCTGAAGCAGTTCTGGAAAGAAAAAAAGCTGTTCCTGAGAAGGTTGAGGGATGCCCAGAAAAGGAAGAAAGGATTTTCATGCCATGAAATATCCCTGGCGGATGATGGACAAAATCTAAGAATCCTGAGTGACCTTTAACCAAATGGGAAGGGACAGGGAAAAATGAAGGGATACAGGAACCTGGCCTAGGAAAAGGCGAAGTAAACTGTCATATAGAACCTGGCTTATCTTGAAAAGGAGGCTTCTGAAAAGCATGACTCAGAGTAGACTTGACTGGGTGTACATGCCTAGAACCTTTTTCACCCTTAGGTGGAGGGCGGGGCTGTCTGGGAACAAAGGCAGATTTGGATGGATGATGTCTCTGAAATTTAGAGCAAAGCGAAACTAAAAATGTTTCAGTTCCTGCAAGGGCTTTCCTTCATCCTGGAGAGACTTAAGAAGCTCAGCAGTAGCAGAGTCAAAAAGGTCCTTATTATCAAGAGGGGCATCCAAAAATGTAGCTTTAATGTCATTAGGTAAAGACTGAATAAGAAGCCAAGAATAGCACCTCAAAATAAAACCAAATGCAGCAGCCCTAGCCCAATAAGGAAAGGGCCGAGACCTTCCCTTTTTTAATTAGGAAGGTCATAAATTGCCTAAGAAGCTTGAAAAAGAAGGGCTAAAACATGGAACATACCTGGTCATGAGTCTGGTAATTAACAGCCCTAAAAAAAATAGGTGCATAACTGCTGAATCATACACCAATGCACTGTACGAACATACATAAATGCATGGAACTAGCCATACCCAACAGAACCAAGACGCTCTCCTCCAAAAAAAGGAAGCCAATCTGGTGGTCCCCTGCCATTAATAAACTCTACAACTGAAGGAAGAAATAGTTGCAGAAAAAGGTGAAGTCCCAAGACTGGAAAAATTCCCTTATCAGCCTCAATAAAAAGTTGAGATCCCTCATCAAAACCTCCAAAGCCAGCTATGAAGGCAAAATTTCGGCAGACACTAAAAACCACAAAGCCTTCTATAGTTATATCAAGAATCTCCGTGGCATTACTGCACAATGATACCTCCTATAGTGAGCCAAGATATATTGCCAACACACTGTTCGACAGTTTCAGTGCCAACTTTACCCCCCCCCCCCCCCAGGACCAATCTCAATACTGGAAGAATGCCAGGCACCTAGCATTACTGCAGCACAGGTTAAAGCTGCATTGTCGGCCAAGAATACAGCTTCCATGGGACCCGACAATATCCCTGGCTGTGTTCTACATGGATTACAAAGTGAACTTGCACCACATCTGTGTGCCCTGTTCACTCACAGGCTCACCTCAGGCTTTGTCCCTACCGAATAGGACAATGCTACAGTCGTTGCTCTCCATAAAAGAGGAGCAACTACAGACCCTGGAAATTACCACCCCATTAGTCTGGTATGTAAGGCTATGGAGCGCATCATCATGGACCTAATTAACAAGGATATAGGGAATCTCCATAAACTCTAGATCCTATGCAATTTGGTTTCGTGAAAGGTAGATCATGCCTGCTCAACCTGGTTAACTTCTTTGAGTCAGTCACCAGAGCTGTGGATGAAGGTACGGCAGTTCATATAGCCTATCTCAATCTGACCTCCGATACCATTCCTCACTCAGGAATTACTGATAAATTCACCAAACTAGGCATCAACCCCTATATCATTGGGTGTGTTGCAAATTGGCTCACAGATAGAACTCACAGTGTTACAGTAGCGGACTCCAAGTCGGAATGCCGACCAGTCACGAGTGGAGTCCCACAGGGATCGGGCCTGGGTCCTCTCCTGTTTGGCATCTACATCTCAGAAGTCCAGGCCAACACAGAGGGACTCCAGCTGACCAAGTTTGCAGATGACTGCAAGCTGGGAGCCATTAACTCCTCGTGATGCAGACATCCTACAGAAAGGCCTCACTGAGACCAATGACTGGTGTCGAAACCATGGCCTTAAGCTTAGTATCAAAAAATGCATCGTCATCCACTTTGGGAAAAACTTAAATCTCCACTAATTACCACATCGATGGGAGCCCACTGAACACTGAAGGTGTTATAAGAGATCTGGGGACACAGGTAGACAGCAACCTCTCCTTCGACCACCACAATGCCACTGTGGTCAGAAAGTCCTATGTGGAACATCTCATTACCAAGGGTTTTGCATCCAGAAAGAAAGAGGTAATTTCCCTCTATTCTTCCCTCATTAGATCAATCATTGAGTAAAATGCCCCATTTGGCATGTACCTCACTAGACACCTGCAACAGCAGCTGAAAAGGGCACAAAAGTACCTACGAAGAGGATCCAAGGCCTTAAACACATGTCCTACACAGACTCAAAAAACTCCAGCTATTCTCAGTCTTGTATCGTCTACTAAGAGGTGATCTCTGCTTGACTTACAAAGCCATGTCTGACCCAGCTCAGTTAGAAATGCTACATCTAAAGAAATCACAATCCCTCCACACCACATGCTCCAGAGACCTCAATCTCATTATTATAATCAACAGAACATCCTGGAGTTACAGGTTCATAACCCAGAGACTGCCCATGCTTTGGAATAGACTTCCCATACATGTCAAGCAGAGCACCTCACTGGCCCTCTTCAAGAGAAATCTTGATGAATGGATGGGAAATAGAAAGTTCACTCCAGGGATCACTCCAGTCACTCTACTTGAGAGAGGCACTGGGAACAGTCAGGCGGCACAATGCCAGGGCACTTCTATGGGCTAGGTTTGTAAAGGCTCCAGGGACATTAGCCTAGTACACACCTATGAAGCTATAAATGCCAAGGTGGCAGCAATATAGACCTTTTTGCACAGACATTCCATGGCTCTGCTAACTTTATCTGAAAAAGTAGATGGAAAAGTTTTAGAGGGTTTGTCAGAAGATGCAGACATTACAGAAGAATCCAGAGAAGGCCCTCTGTACAAAAATTTACAGTCATGCACAACTGTCAGGTTTCTTGGGAGCTACAGGTTGAGAATGAGGGGCAACAGAGGCTGCTGAAAAGGTATCTAAGAGGGTAACCAAGACTGAAGGAACAGCAGAGGGCTTAGGAGACTCTATCTGGAGGAGTTTATAATACCTCTTTTGAATATCAGATACCTGAGAAAAGTCCCATTTGAAATATCCCATCATGCGGGAATAGTGTCTCTAAAAGAGTTCCTCTAAGGGAGAATCTGGACTAATAGAATCCTCTTCCTCAGACCCATAATCCAAAGGAGAAGGGAACAGAAAAGAATATGCTAATGGCTCTTCCACAAAATCCAAATCCTCTTCAGAGGATTCCTGCTCTCTGGGCCTATTAAGAGTCATAGATGAACAGAGAGGAGCAGGTACAGAGACTCCCCGAGGTAGCTCAAGGCCATTAAGGCATTAAAACAACTCCTGATTAAAATTCTGCCATTCACACTAGGGATCTTTAACAGCAGAGGAAACATGCTTGTTTTTCTTAATTTTGAGGGACATCTGCCCGAAAAACCTTAGGAGGTTCAGACCTCTGCCGACATTCAACCAACGTAGTAAGACTCCCCTCCTGAACAAGAATCTGCAGTATCCCCCCCTTGGTCCCCTCAGATATAACTGACCAAGGTTCCCCCAGTGTCCAGAGCAGAGGTTTGTAAACCCTCAAAGGATATGCGAGAAGTCAGATCCTAGGTCATGGCAGAGGAACGCAAAACAACAACTGGACAATCCTCTGGGTTTTCACCAGCCTCGAAAAAGATGTCTAGGGGAGGCAAGACAGCAGCTGAATCGGAGCTTTTTGGCCTTTTTCTTGGCAGGTGGCTGAGATACTGCCACAGTACCTTGTGCTAACAATTTTAAACATTAGTTCTCTAGGTAAACTGTTAAGGAGGAGAGATGACTATAGTCTTAGGGACAAACACCTGGCAGATAGAACACTGCATATGGTCGTGAGAAGAACACAAACAGGGGAGACATTGCTCCTGATGCTCTATATGGGGAATCTGTCTCCCACACTGACATTATCCCTTTCTGGATGACATGTAAACACACCAAAATAAAAAAGGAAAGAGATAAGAAGAAACCCCATTGGGGCATTTATCTGAAACATGGCTTGGTATCCAGCGCAGGAGGAGCAGCATTCAGATGACGTTCAATGATAGCATTTGGCATGGTGGCAAAGAAGTTCTGAGGTACGTACATCATCTTTATGCCCTATGCTTTGCTAAGTGTGATGTACAATGTCTATATATTCTAAAAGCTTTGGTATACTGACCGGACATTGGAGTATCCTTGGCAAGAGATCCCTTATGTAAAGAATATTGCAACAGTGATATGGAAAGACATCTTTCCATGCGAGTCCCTTAGGGTTTTGCATCCCAGGTCATTCACTCCCATATAGACCACTACCCATGTCACAATCATAACTGCCCCGGTAAGGGGTCTTTTGGATCCTTGTACCATCACAGATTCTGGTACCCAAAAGGAAACTATCCCTATCTAGCCTTTCCAATTTATTTATTTTGTCTTTCCAGTAATAGGCATAAGCATCAATAACATTACTGTTACTAAACTATATTATTACACTACAACTGACCAAAGAACTACAATATTTTATTAAGACAAAATAAAGGAACACTAGAGTGTTTGAAGGATGTCTTCTGTCAATAGCACCATCACCAGAAGCCATGCTATCTTTTTACCACAACTTGTGCCACATAGATTTGGGGCCCACGCTCAGTCCATCCATTTATTTAAATTCCTTTAGATAATAATAATTCTATTTGTTTACCAGGTAGGCCCATTGGACACAGTCTCTTTTCAGAAGTAATCAGGGAGCAATGCCTGGTTAAATTACTTGCTCAAATTCACACAGGAGGCAAATGAGAGCTGTGGGTAATCAACCCCTGTGCCACAGGAACTAAAGTTCACAACCTTCTCCATTACTTGTTTAGCAGTTGGCAGAGGTTAACTGAACAAATCTGTAAAGACTATTACAAGCAATGCCCTAAGAAAAAAATTAAAAAAATGGATATACAGTTGCAGCAGACAAGAAAAGAAAAGCATTTTAAGTACAGTTGTAAAGTACCACAGCTAGGGAACTAGTGTGTTATGCATTAATTCTACAAAACTTATCAAATTATACTTAAGCCTGCTGTTCCTTTGAAGGTCTCCTGTAAGGGGGTAACCAAAGCACATGAAACTTCCTTTTTATTAAGCAAGTTTTTACGACAGTTAGTAAAGGACAGGAGACCAGTAGAAGACTGAATATACTGAAAAAAGGAGTTCCAAAGTCTACGAATAAGAGCAGAGATGACGTTTCCAGCACTGGACAACGTGTGTGGAATCAAAAGGTTAACAGAAAATGTTATTGAAAAAGTACAGTTTTGTACCTACCATAAATGTAGATGTTCGAAGATCCACACTGCTGCAGTCCTTACTTATGGGTAGTCCGCTGTCCTCGGTCGGCCCGAATACCAAAGTATTAGGCTGACGTCGGTCATGGGCGCCTAGATCTGACATCAGAGCGTCAGGGTATAAAGGCACATGACCGACGTCATATCCTCAGTCTTTTCTTGCCCCAGATGTCAGAAGGCCAAACAAGAAAGGCCACAGCCAAAAACAGAATACCTCCCAAAAACAAGCCCAACAACAACCATCACCTAAAGCATAGCATCATGTGAAACTACAGTGGGGAAGGAGGGAGGGTAAATTGGACTGCAGCAATGTGGATCTTCGAACATCTACATTTATGGTAGGTACAAAACTGTACTATGTTCTTCATCTCACATTGCTGCAGTCCTTACTTATGGGTAGAATCCCAAAGCAACGGGAAAGGGAGGTTGGTAAAAATCATAGAGCATTAGGGGCTGCTAAAATGCCCTGTAAAATTGCAGTGGCAAATCCAGCCCTAGACTTAGAATAAAGAGGAAGGTGGTAATGTTTAGAAAAAGTATGCACTGAACTCCAAGTAGCTGCCTCCAAAATGTCTTTTGTAGCTACCCCCCTTAGAAAGGCCATAGAAGTAGCAGTAGCCCTAGTGGAATGAGGCCTGATTCCAGCCGGAATCTCCTTACCATGATGGGAATAACAGAAAGAAATACAAAACAAAACCCAATCCATTTAGAAATAGTTTGTTTTGAAACAGGTTTACCCTGTGAACCCAAAGCAAAAGAAACAAACAACTGCTGAGACTGTCTGAACTCCCTGGTTCTGCTCAAATAACGCAACTGTCTGTGAATATCCAAAGTATGCAAAATTTTCTCCCCTTTATTTTGGGGGTTTGCATAAAAAGTAGGCAAATGAATAGTCTGGTTTAAGGCCACACTAGAAACCACTTTAGGCATAAAGGAAGGATTAGTACGCAAAGATACCCTATCCTTATGAAAAATCAGGAAAGGCTCCACTGCCATGAGGGCCTGTAATTCAGAAACCCTTCTTGCAGAGGTAATGGCCAACAAAAAAGCAGTTTTCCATGACAAATACTTTAACTCGGCAGTAGATGCAGGCTCAAAAGGTTGTAGAGTAAGTTTTTCCAACACAAAATTGAGATCCCAAGCAGGAGTAGGAGCTCTACGTGGGGGTCTTATATTCTTTGCCCCTCTAAGAAATTGCTTAAACAAAGGATGAGAGAATAAAGGAGGGTCACAATCATAGTGAGCAGAAATGGCTGCAGCATGGACCTTTATCGAGGAGAAAGACAAACCCTTGTCCAATAACTCAGTAAGATATTGAAGAGCAACACTTAAATCAGGTTTGGAGACATCAAAGTCCTTTTCTTTGCTCCAAATAAAAAATCTCCTCCATTTATCAGAGTAAACTTTCCTGGTACTAGGCCTCCTGACCTCCAAAATAACATTCAAAACTTGTTGTGGAAGCTGAGACCCTCCAGAGTCTAAAACAGAATATGCCAGGCAGTTAGATGCAGAGACTGAATCTTGACATTGAGGAAGTGACTGTCCTCTTGTGACAAAAGGTGCGGAATCAAAGGCAGAGGCCATGGAGGTTCTCGTACTAAACTCCTCAGTAGTGGGTACCAGTGTTGTCGAGGCCAATCCGGTGCTATCAAAATCATGGTTGGCTTGTCTTGTCTGGCCTTCAAAAGTACCTTGGGAAGAAGAGGCAGGGGTGGAAAGGCATATACATGCAGATTGTTCCAACTGAATGATAGAGCGTCCACCTTCCAAGCTGTGTGATGAAACATTTTTGTGCAAAACTTTGGCAACTGGTAATTTAGTGGAGAAGCGAACAGATCTATGTCTGGAGTTCCCCATAACACTGTCAACTGTTGGAATACATGAGGATCCAATTTCCACTCGTGAGGATCCACTATTTGTCTGCTCAAGACATCTGCTAAGGAGTTCTGTGCTCCTGGTAAAAACCTTGCCTGAAGATTGAGGTGTAGATTGAGAGCAGTTTCCCACAGAATCATCGCTTGCCTGCAAAGAGGGTAAGAATGGGTTCCCCTGCTTGTTGATGTACCACATGACAGTAGTGTTGTCTGTTTGAATCAACACCTGCCCTGGGTGAAGTAAATCTTTGAAAGCCATCAATGCAAACTGGATTGCTAACATTTCCTTCAAGTTGATATGCAAATGTTGGAGTTTGACAGGCCACGTGTTTTGCACCCATTTTCCATTGAGGTGTGCACCCCAAGCCTTGTCCGAGGCATCTGTCGTTAGAATCTGACTCGCCTCTGGCCGGGTCACAGAGAGTCCCTTGTTTAGGTGACATTCCTGAGCCCACCACAAAAACTCCTTCTGAATGCAAGGTATTATTTGAATGACAGTGTCTAGATCTTGGCAGTGCTGTGTCCATACATTTTTGAGATACCATTGAAGCTTCCTCATATGCAATTTGGCATTGGGAAGCACTAGAATACAAGATGCCATGAACCCCAAGGCTTGAAGGACTGTCCTTGCAGTCAGCCTGGACCGTAGAGACATTTGATGGAAATAAAGAGAAAGGCTTCTTTGTTTGTCCGGGGTCAAAAAGGCCATCTGGGAAGCTGTATTCAGTCTCACACCCAGAAAGCACATGTCCTGAGAGGGTACTAGACTGGACTTTGTTTCGTTCACAGAATACCCTAGGCATCTTAACACTGCCATCACATACTGTAGATAATGAAGTTCGCCCTTTTCTCGTGCAATAATCAGGCAATCGTCCAAATAAGGATAAATCCGTATTCCTCTTAGTCTGAAAAATGCTATCACTGGAGCCAGAATCTTTGTGAACACTCTGGGCGCAGTAGATAAACCAAAGGGCAATGCAGAGAACTGATAATGTAAATTTCCAGCCCGAAAACGCAGGTACCTCCTGCAACTGGGCCTGATAGGAACATGCAGGTAAGCCTCTTTGAGATCCAGAGTAACCATCCAGTGATCTTTTCCCAACAGAGGTAAAAGTTGTTGTAAAGTCAGCATCTTGAACTTTGGAATGTCCAGGTAAGTGTTGAGGATAGATAAATCCAAAATTGGTCTCCACGTGTTCCCTTTCTTTGGAACTAGAAACAGGCGAGAATAAAATCCTAGGCCCACTTCTGACAGAGGAACTGGCTGTATAGCTCCTATTTGAAGAAGTAAAGAAATTTGTCTGTGAGCCTCTATCCTTTGCCGAGGAGGGACGTCTGGCATGCCTTTGAAAGGAGGCATGGTATGGAAATAGAACTTGTAACCTCGGTTTATAATGTCCAATACCCATTCGTCCTGGGTGACTAAATGCCAATTTTGCTTGAAAAGAGCCAACTTTCCTCCCAAAGGAGCTGCCAGGCAAGAAGAATCTGGCAGCTGAAAATGCAGGTCATTGGGCCTGTTTACGAAAGGACTGGCCCCTGCCCTCACCAGCAGAGTGAGCAGGCGAACTCCATTGTCTCGGTCTGAAGGTACCCTGAGCTCTGCCCCTACCACGTCTAGATCTACCCGTAGACTGAGAATCAGAAGAAGGGTACGTCCACCCCTTAGTAGGCCAATTTCTACTAAACTTTGGAGGTTGTACCTGCAAAAAATCTTTAACAGTCTGCATAGACTTAGCCTTGTCTTCCATTTTCTTTAAGACTGACTCCACAGGAGGACCAAACAAAACTTCAGATTGTAAAGGGGCATCCAGAATTCTAGACTTAACATGCTCAGACAAATTCTGATCCTTAAGCCAGGCGTGCCTACGAATAACTGAACCAGTGGCAGCCACCCTAGAAGAAGCCTGTAAAGCATCAAAACCACATTGCAAAGAGTGCTTACCCACCTGTTCAGAAACATGCACTATATCCTGCAATTCTTTACACTCTATGCCCTCTGCCAAAGCATCCACTTTAGATCTTAGCTGAGAAAGGAGGAAATTCTGATACTTCAACATATGAAACTGGCAGTTCAAAGCTCTCATTGCTAAAGTAGAAGAGGTATATACCTTCTTACCCCATCTATCCAAAGCTCTAGCTTCCTTATCCAGAGGAACCGGATTCTTAACAACAGAGGCTCTAACACCCTTAGGCCCCTGACTAATAGTTTCTGGGTCCGCCCTAGGACTCCTATAAAGATATTTATGAGCCTCAGGCACCCTGTAATACCTGTCCGGTTTAACTGGAGCAGGAGGCACAGAATCTGGATTAAGGGAAGCTTCCGAGAAAACATCTGAAACAACATCCAAAACCGGAGGTATAGCTAAGGGTCTATGCTGTGGTAAAAACAAGAACTCCCTAAGTCTCTTCCGTGAATCAGAGTAATCCTGTCCTTCCCACTTAAAATGCTCCCTCATGGATTGCAGAGTTTCTGAAAATGAAAAATCCTCTGGAGGAGAAGCAGGAGGAGTGGAATCCTCTGCATCAGAATCAGAATAAGGAGGGAAATCTTGAATGTCTTCAACAGAAGACTCTGAATCATCTGAGGCCTGCTCCAAACTTTCCAACTCTGGCTCCATCCTGGGCCTCTTATCAGGAGGGGGCATAGAACCTCTAATTAAAGTAATCAAATCCTCTGCCATTTTAAGCATGTGCTTTTTAGGCACAGACCCTGAAGAACCAGAACTGACACCAGAGGAAGGCAAAACAGACCTGCCCTTAGAAGGAGCCTTAGAAACAGTAACAGAAGGCCTAACCACCTTAGGCATAGAAGGGAGAATAGTAACCTGAGAGGCCCCTTCAGCCTGACCTGCCTCCTGAGAGGCCACATCATGAAAAATCAAAGTTTCCCCCTGGGACTCAACAGAAACTTCAGCCGGATCCACCTGTTCAGCTGTAGCTTCTAAAGATCCGGCATCCGTAACGGACGAATCATCCTGCCTAGGCTTTAAAGATTTGTCTTTGCGCTTCTTAGTAGAAGCAGGCGTCGGAACATCCGACGGCATATTATAATTACACCTCTTGCCAAAGACTAACCTAGCGCAATCTAACCTCCGTTTTATAGTGCGCTTATTAAACCTAGCACAAAACCGACACCCAACTACGTCGTGCTCCGGTCCCAAACCAGGAATACAAAGCGAGTGGTAATCCCTATGCGGTATCTGTTTCCCACAAGAAATACAATTATTCACTTTTTCTGACATCCGTAAGTAACTGAGGCAAGAAAAACAAAAATATTCCCCAACGGGGTACTTAGCCCAACTTGGTATCGGTCTGAAACTCCGAAAACGAAAAATTTCAGAACGCCGAACGGCACTTGCAACGCTGCTTCTGCATCGGACCATGCGGCAAAAAAGACTGAGGATATGACGTCGGTCATGCGCCTTTATACCCTGACGCTCTGATGTCAGATCTAGGCGCCCATGACCGACGTCAGCCTAATACTTTGGTATTCGGGCCGACCGAGGACAGCGGACTACCCATAAGTAAGGACTGCAGCAATGTGAGATGAAGAACATCAGGATATACAAAGCTGAAAACAGTGAGCAAGGATGGGAAGGAAGTAAAGGCTCAGAAAATTATATATAATGGAGTATGTGAGGCAGATCAAGGTAGTGTAATGGTTTTCAGATGGTGAAATTATTTCAATCATGCCCTTGTTCCTATATTGAAGTACTGTACAGCTCTGAATTGTGGTTACCTGAATGTGTAAATGCTTTCAATTTATTACATATCATTACAATTCACTAACAGAAGTTCTAGTATATTACATTGTACAGACTGTCACACTTTCCTGAATGCCTCTGTGGACGCTCTCCCCACCACAAATGTTCAGCAGTCCATTCCATGAGCCCATAGCCCCCTCAGTGAAATAGTTTCACAGATCCAACAAGTGCCTAGTCTCTATGCCACGTTACCCTATTCTCCTTCCTCTCTCCCCTTTTCTGTTTGGAGGGACCACATCTCATTGACATGACTATGTATACCCATGTCAAGTCTCAACTGTTTCTTCTGGTCTCTAACAACAGCTCCAGTTTCTCTAATTTCTAGACGTATCCTTTCATGCAGTCTCAATCACCCTTTTACTGGTTTTGCTCTGGATGCCTTCCAGCAGTTTTAATGTCCCTCCCCTTGCAAGGCATACAGAGCTGCAAATAATGCCTAGCCTGATAACAGCCAAGCAGGATAAAGGCACTACCTCTTTGCTTCTGGATACCATCCCCTTCAGGATAAACTGCTGCTGCAAATGCCCCCGGACTCTGCTCCAGGTGGTCCAGTTGGAGTACAGTAACAACCCTCTTTTGCCTGCTCAGTTGATGTCAGTTTTACTCCCCAGCTGAAAATACACACCAGAGGTGCTGTGCCCCATGTGCAGTACTATGCATACAATACCCAATGGTTATCCATTTACCATGTTTGATGGCCTTTGACACCAGCCCATTCTCCACTGCTGCATACATGATTCTGTTGTCAGTGAAGAAGAGGTTGATCCTGTCCTTATATGCCCCCATATACACCTAAAACAAACACAAGTACTGGACCCAACACTAATCTCAGAGTCACTGATCAAGTCTCTTTCCATATTCCTGACATCATGCTTCTGGCACAGTATTTGTGTAGCCTATGTCCTCATTGATGCAGCTTTCCAGTTCTTGAGTCTGTCAAGCCAACACCTTCAGGAACACTCAAAGGCCTTGGTCAACGCCAAACAGTCCATGTCTACCAGCAATACGCTGCAAAGTTCTCCTACAACTCTGTTGTAAAACTACCCGATTCAACTCACAGCACTTTCTAGCCATGAATCCAAGTCTGGTTGTTATTATGGACCTAGCTGTCTTCTATGAAAGTAGTCAGTCTTTCCCACGGATTTCCTTCAAGAGCTCTACTTTGTTGCCTCACATTTCTATGCAGCCATCTTCAGCTTCCTCTCTTTTACACTCCTCTAAAATCCTATACCACCATCTTTGTCCTTGCATTCTTACCCTAAAAAAGTGATATGATTATGCCTGGGTAACAGCACCTTCACCAGGACAGCTCTAATTTCTCCTACATATTAAGAATCACATCCAGAATTCTGTCCTTTCTGACACAATCACACAACAGGTAGCTAAAGTCTTCATACTCCAAGATGTCAGTTTCCTCCCACTGCCTCTCAGCACTTAAATGCAGAATTTCCCAATCTGCTCCTTGCAAATTTAGAACCCCATTTAATTCTGCTGCTCCTACAATAATTCTATTCTCTCCTCAGATCCTCACCCTTTCCCTCCGATACATACACTATACTGATTTACCAAGTACTGCCCCTTATTCTACTTAAGTATCTTACCTGTATAAAATGCTCAGTTTGTACTTTATGCATTATTACATTTTCAGTGTACTTCCACACACTTTGTAAATGCAGCCTTCCTTCTCAGGCCTCCAATGAAAATGGGATACTTGACCAGCTTGATTATCCCAAATAAATACAAGCAAACAGACGAATGAATGAAACTCTGCCTGTCTCATCAAAAGGGGGGGGGGTGCCTTACATTTTGCAAGGAACATAATTTCACCCTCATCTACCCCTCATCATTCCTAAAGGTAGAGCTGCATAAAGCACTTAACGTAACAGTAGATCTTTTAGAGGTCACCACAACACTAAGCCATAACCATTTCTATTCACCCACCTTTATCTGCTCTTCTTTTCTGGACAGCTTTCCTTATTTGTGTTCTCTCTAAGAAGACCAATGGTGGACTTGTGTTGGCATTCCATGAAACCCTGGTTAGTGAGCAAGCATGCTTATGTTCAACCAGCATTAAGAGCTTTCATCTGTTCTCTCGGCTTTTTCTGGTCCTTTCAAGGAAATGTGTTCATGGTAAAGCACTGCCCTTTGTCCAATAAACTAATATCTTTTCAAACCGAAGCTTAAATACTATATGAAACAACTTCTTCTTTCGGCTTTTTCCCTGTTGGGGGTCGCCACAATGGATCATCTGTCCGCTCATGATTGGCAGTGGAGTTTTACATTACTGAGTTGCCAGCCCGGCGCCCAACCTTCCACAGAAGGCACACACGCACACACACTCACACCTAGGGTCACTGAAGTGTGTCCAATCTACCTACTGCATGTCTTTGGGATGTGGGAGGAAACCGGAGCACCTGGAGGAAACCCACGCGACCACAGGGAGGACATGCAGACTCCGCACAGAAGGCACCCAAGCCGAGAATCGAACCAGAGAACCTCTTGCTGTGAGGCGGCAACGCTAACTGCTGCACCACCGCGGCCGCCCTAAATACTATATGAAACAATATACAAAATATTTTATTCATAGATTTTATTAACTGTTCTGAAGCCCATTTTCAGTGAAATCCCAGGAACACTACCTGGTTACGTGACTTGCACAGTAGACAAGTAGAAACTGAGGGATTCAAAACCCAGATCTGTGGGATGAAACAAATTGGCATATTGTAGCCCGAATGATCTGTGCTAAACTGCCACACTACTGGGGAATGAAGGTAAGATTATTTTACTTACCATAAGAAAATAGGCTCAAATAGATCACTGTTGCAGTAGCCATTACAATAAGGGATGTATGCTGTCAAGTATAGCATACATCCAGCCAATCTGAAAAGCTTCAAGCTCCTCCTCCTTGTGCTATGTTAGCATAACAGTATGTGCTAGTATGAGAGAGATGTATAATGTGCTAAAACTCAGTTATCTTGACCAAAACTGCAAAGCTAAAGCTTAAAGCTCTCAGTAAAGTCATGTCAGCAGAACAAGAGATTAGGATACCCCACCTCAGCCAAGGTAAAAAATATTAGGAGGAAGGGTCCTAGCACTACAAAAGTGATCTATTCGAACATTTACTATTAGCATAAACTATACCACTGTACTCCGATCTTCGTTAAATCATGGTTGCAGTAGGCATTATAGTATGGGATGACTGCAAAAGCTCAAAGAGCAAAAGTAGAGATGGACCAGTGTCCAAAATTCCCAAAACAACTGTAGCAAAGCCTCTCCTGGCCCTAGAAACAGACTCCCACTTGTAATGTCTGGTGAGAACAGAAGACAAAGTAGCAGTTTCTAGATTCTAGAATAGATCTAGAATACACCCCCTTTGCAGACAGCCTCAGAAATAGCCAATGCTCTAGTTTAAATGAGCCTTGACATTCTATGGGGACTTTTTGCCATGATTAGATAACGGAAATAAATAGCATGGGAAAGCCATGTAGAAATGGTCTGCTAGATACTGGATTTTCCTTCTTCTTACCATCATACAGCACAAAGTTGATTTGATTTTCGCAAATCTTTAATTTTATCTACATAATACTCCGCTGTCTATGGACATCCAGGCAGTGAAGAACCCCATCTCTTTTATTTGATGGTTGGGATAGAAAACAGGGAGCTGTATACTTTGAATGTGAGTAAATTCAGAGACAACCTTAGGCATAAAGGGTTGGAACCTAGAGTCACCCTGTCTTTATGAAAGATCTAGCAGATGTTGGAGCAACCAGCAGGGCAGTATTCCAAGTTACAATTTTAACAGAATAGCTAACTGCAGGTTCAAAGGGAATTACAGAAAAAATTCACGTCCCAGCAGGGCAGTATTCAAAGTTAACATTTTAATAGAATAGCCGACTGCAGGTTCAAAGCAGAAAAAATTTCCAAGTCCCAGGAAGGCGCCACTAATGGCGTGATATGCAACATCCCCACCTTTTAATATTGCTGCATTAAAGAAGAAAGAGGGAGATCCAGTGGAAGATAGGCTAAAATGGCCAACAGACGCACCTTTATTGAAGTGTATGCTAGGTTGGAATTGAGCAATTCACACAGGTACTTAAAAACAGGGATGCTTCCGCATGAGAAGAGTCCTGTCGTTTAGTTTGGCACCCAAAAAAAAAAATTCCATTTGGATTAGTAAGATTTTCCAATAGCCATTTTCTTGCCTCCTTTAACACCTGCTGCATGCCCTCAAAAAAATTGTCTAAAATGGGTGAAAAGCTTGTCATCTATGCAAGTAGACTGAGATTTTGAATACTGGGATGAAACAAAGATCTGCTGTCCTATGTGAGCAAGTCCAATCCGTGAGAAGGTTTTTGGTAACTGCCCCTGGCCAGATGTATGAGAATGGAAAACCAGAGTCTGGGCCAAAAGGGAGTTACCAGTAACATCTCCAAGTAATTTCTTAACTTCTGAAGGAGTTAAGAAAATTAGAGGACAGAGTGAAAATTTATAAAGTAACATCCTGGTGCAAAGGATTGCGAGGGCATCTGCTTTTCCAGGCTTTTCTGCCAGGTGTCCTGGAAAAGATCCATTTCAGTTGTCTGAAGATCTACTGGAGGAGTTCCCTAATGGACTATCTCTGCAGGAAGACCTCTGGGTGCAGTATCCACTTGTTAATGTTAGTCCTGGATCAGCTCAAATGGTCTGCTACTTTCTTCAGTTCTGACAGAATGCAAGTAAGGATAAGCTTTGTTACAGTGCTATGTCCCAAACAATGGTGGCTAGTTTGCAAAGGGGGTTATGATCTTTTCCTCCACTCTATGTTTATGTGCCGCATTACTGTGCCGTTCTTTGACCAGTAACAGAGCTCCTGTAGAACACTGCTGATTTAGGTCATTTATCAAAACCATAATTTATTTCAGATTTGTATCTTTTGCATCTGTGCTGTGGTTCCCAGATTCCTTGAACTTTCACACTTTGAGAAGCAGCATCCCAAGCTAAGTCTTGGGCATCTGTAGCCACCAACTGAGAATGTTTGACAAGCGATAAGGAATTCCTGGATGGTATAGTACTTGACTGGCCCACCACAGGTTTTTTCACAAAGCTGAGAACATGAATTGGAATGATATTAGATGAGAGAGTGAAAAGCCCAAACTGATTTAAGGAACCATTGTATCTTTATCACAAAGTCTGGTAAATGGAATCATGAAAACAGAGCAGTCTATGAATCCTAGAATGCTCAGAAATTCTCTTGCAGTGGACATCTGTTTGAAAAAGACAAAAAATAATTGATGGGAAGAAAGCATTTTTTTCTTGAGGAAGAAAAGCTGTCAGAAGGGTAGCCCGAAGACACCCAGAAAAGACCAGCTGGTGAGTAGGAACAAGGGATGGCTGAAATTTAGTGTGAAGCCTAGACTGTTGAAAAGATTTATGGAGAACTGTAATGCTGTTATTGTGTCTTGACTGGAAGATGCTGAGATCAGAAATCTTCTAGTTAATGGAATGTAAGGGCCTCTGAAGCCTGCAATGAGCTATCAATGAAGCAAGGTACATGGTGAAGATTCTTGGTAGCAGAAAGACTGAAGGGCAAAGTAGCAACTGAAAATGCAATCCCAAGGCAAAGAACATTAAAGAGGATCTGTGTTTTTGTGAACTGGAATATGTTAATAAGCATCTTTTAGGTGCAAAATCGCCAGGAATGCTTGAGAGGAAACTTGCAGTGTCAGTATAATGAATTTTGGGATGGCAAAAAGGTGTTCAGTTTGGAAATGTCTAAAACAGGCCTACAGCTGCCTTCTTTCCTTAGAAGCAGAACACATCTGGAAAAAAAGCCTTTTCTCCTTTGATTCAAGGGGAATGGCTCTATGAACCCTTGAAGAATAAGTTCTGAAATTATCAGAGGCAGAACACGAAGATGGTCTGTTGGAGGATGAGTAATTTCTAAAGGAATGGGAGAGCGCAATCATTCAAGTATGTATCCATGTTCACTGATGCTTAGAGTACAAGAGTCTGAGGTTATAGACTGCCATGCAGCAATGTTACTGTGAAAGATTCCCAGTAATTTTCAAAAGGCCATGTTGAGAAGATAAGAAGCAAGGACAGTCATGTTTTTTTGGTTCTTGAGACACATCAGCTTTCTTTTTTGCATCACCTTGACATTTCTACTTGAACTGCTGTTTGGGAGATTTTTTACTGAAGTAACAAAAGTCCAAACTGGGAGTAAAACACAGCTCTCTCGATATTAAATACAAGACAAAACTTTTATTCAGGTACAAACTAGTGAGCGCTTTCATGCCCCCTAGCACTTCTTCAGACAATACAAACACTGCAAAAATCTCAATAAAAAGGGGTTGCCTCACCCACATTATTTCACAGCAACCAACTATATATCTTCAGCAATTAAAACTCACCTGCTGGCAATAATCAACACATGTAATGTGAAGTCAAAGACTTCACATATCAACTAGCTTAGGAAATCCTTACATAGGTTCATAGGTAGGTACTAGGCTATCTGCCCAAGGGCATTTATAAGCCTAGCCAGAATGTATTGGCTTTCGCCACCCCCTTAGATTAGTTCCCTGTACCCCTGTCCAGCAGAGCCATTAGTTCCATGCGTCACTGTCCAGCAGAGCCACTGCAGTCCCATCCACCCCATCAAGGTTTCTCTTGAAGAGTGTTAGTGAAGGGCTCTGCCTGATATATATTGGAATCCTGTTCCAAAGCATGGGGAGTCTCTGGGACAATAATCTATCCCTCCAGCACGTCCTATTTATCGTTGGGGTGAGGTTTTTTAGTTTTTTATCTCTAGAGCGTGTGGCTCTCTGGGATTTGTTTTTTTTTTTGTTTGCTTTTTTTTTTTAGGTGGAGCATGTCCATCAATTCTGGGTTGGACATGGCCTTTTATGTCAGGCAGAAATCACCTCTGAATAAGCGGTATGCAACAGAGTACAGCTGAAGTTTCTTGAGTCGGCTGCATAGGGCATCTGTTTGAGGCTAGTAATCCTCTTGGTGAGGTACTTTTATGGTCTTTCCAGCTATTGCAGGTGTCTTGTAAGGTACAACCCAAATGGGGCGTTGTATTCTATGATGGGTCTACTAAGTGATGAGTAGAGAGACACAATAACCTCTTTTGTTCTAGATGTGAACCCTTTTGTGATGAGGTGGGCCACGTAGAAGGATTTTCTAACCAACTTGGCAATATGATTATCAAAGGAGAGATTACTATCTACTTGGGTCCCCAGATCCCTTATTACATTTTCTGTATTAAGGGGACTACCACCTATGTGGTAGTTCATGGGTACCTTGTTTTTTTCCAAAAGGGATGTCTATGCAATTTTTGGCATTTAGTTTGAGGCCGTGATTTTGACACCAGGTATCCATCTCAGTGAGACCTTTCTGGAGGGTGTCTGTTTCAGCCGGGGAATCAATTATGGCCCCTAGTTTGCAGTAGTCTGCGAACTTGGTAAGCCGCAGTCCTCTTATGCTTGCCTGTACCTCTGAGAAGTATATTCCGAACAGGAGGGGGGTCCTAGGACTGAGCCCTGGGGGACGCCACTTGTAACCGGTTTAGAGTCGGACATAGAGCCTGCAACTCTCACCATGTGGGTTCTATCCATGAGCCAGTTGGCAACCCATCTCGTGACGTAGGGGTTTATGTTCAAGCTGGTGAGCTTGTCTATAATACTAGAATGGGGAATGGTGTTGAAAGCCTTTGTGAGGTCTAGGTAGGCAGTGTGGACCACCTCCCCCTCGTCTAATGCCTTGGCAACTGTCTCAAAGAAGTCCACCAGGTTTAAAAGGCATGATCTGCCCTTAAAGCCAAACGGGTAGGGTCCAAGATTTGGAGGTTCCGAATGTCTCTGTTAATGAGTTCCAGGATGATGCGCTCCATAGCCTTGCAGACCAGGCTAGTCAGGCTTATAGGGCGATAGATCCCTAGGTCAGTTGTGGCTCCACCTTTGAGGAGCGGGATAACTGCTGCTGTGCGCCATTCGGTGGGTACGTAGCCTGTAGAGAGGCTGAGTTTGAACAGTGTGCTTAGGTGAGGGGTCAAGTTCATTTTGGAGCTCTTGTAAGACACAGCCTGGGACACCGTCCGGTCCCACTGAAGCTGTGGTTTTGGCTTTGGATAGGGTTGTTCTAACCTGTGTGTCGGTGATTGATGGGGCCCTACATTCTACTGGTATGGTTATCGGTCCTTTAGGGGGTGAGAGGGGGGGTGAAGTTTGCACTAAACCGGTCTGCCAGAATGTTGGCAATATCAGTCGGTTCAGTGTATTTTGTGTCATTCTGCACCAACTCAGAGCAGATCTGAGACTTTTCACTTAGGTTCTTGACATAGCTAAAGAATGCTTTGTGGTTATCTTTGGAGTCATTGGCAATTTTTCTTTTGAAACTAGCCTTGGATGATTTAACTCAGTCCCTCTGGTACAGCTCTTGAGTGTGTGCCTTTAACTCCCAGTGGGCGTGGCTTAAGCCTTTAAAAAAATGAAGTTATCACCTTACAGGTCTACAAAATACTCATTGAGAGAGGTCAAATATCAATACAATTGTGTTTGCCATTACATATGCTTCAAGACAGAATATCCTGGTGCCTTGTATGTAGCATGGTTTTGGAATTATTAATGCAAATATGAACAATCAATATTTGACGCCTAGAGGAGCAGTGGGAGTTAACTGCATAAGATGCCTGGAGGAGCACTCGGCTGTAATGAGTTGTGAGGGATCGTAGTTTCTTGCTGATACTGACCAGGTATGTTTTTCCTTCTTGGGATTTTACTCTTTTCTATACTAGTTTCCTCCTTCTGCTGTATAGCTTGTTTATGGCAGGGGTCCACCAGACTGGTTTCCTTTTCTTGGAGGAGTGATTCCTGGTTTTACTTGGGATAGCACGATCCATGCATTCCTGCAGATACTCAGAGTGCCTTTGTAAAGGTTTAGCAGCTTGGACAGCATTGTCCTTTAGCATGGGGGCTGTGAACCTTTCCACCTCGGTCTTAAGTAACATGAAGTTTGCTTTTGAAAGGTTTTTCACGGTGATTTCCTTGATTGGGGGTGGGCGGAATGTGGATATCCAGAGTGATTTGTCTATGGTCTGATCTAACCAGCGAGGGGTTGACCTCCGGTGTAGAACACCAGTCGCCCATGTTGGTGATGACCAGGTCCAATATGTTGCTCCCTCTGGTGGGGGTGTTGACTACTTGATCTAGGGCATTCAAGTTTATAAATTCTAGGAAGCGTTGGGCAAGGGAGTTAGTACTTAAGTAGTTCTCCCAGTTTATGTTTGGGTAATTGAAATCACCCAGTATTATGTTTGGTAGGACCTTCATATTTCCCAGTGTCTCCAGAAATGCGGAATGGGGGTCCTAGGTCATGGTGGGTGATCTGTAGCAAGCTAAAATTTGGATTGCAGTTTTGCCCGTTGTTAGTTGCACATGGATGATCTCTGATGCATTGTGCTGTGCCACTAACCTGGAGGTGTGGATATCCTTGATGAATATGGATACACCCCTGCCTTTTGTGTTTCAGTCCTTGTTCTGTGGCTGAAAGGTATGGTATGAGTTATAGCCTAGAAGTGCTGGGGTGCTCTCAGGAGCCTTAAATCAGGTTTCTGTTACTGCACAGATGTCGATGTTCTCCATACTGAGGAGTGCGTGCATTTTGAGGTTTAGACTTCTGACGTTGAGTAGCATTACCCTCAGTTTTTGGTTATTTGTCCTATTTATGGTGGTGGGTTTGTCTTTTGAGCCTTGCCTAAAAAAGGCACTATGGGGGTGGCAAGAGCCTTGGCCTGTATTCGAACGCCTAAGGGTGACAGGTGCAAGCCATCTCTTGCGAAGCAACGTGGCTTGTCAAGCATGTCATCCCAGGCGGACAGATACTGGATCCCCTTTGAATGACACCAGAAACTTAGCCAATTGTTGAAATTGATCATGTTTTCTTTATACTGTGGCATCATTCTTGGTGAAGGCAGGATGCTACTCAGGGTCAGGGTCATACCAGCCTGGGCTACCTCTTCCATGTCTCTTTTCATGTAGTCCAGGGAGGTACGTCTCAGGTCATTCACACCAACATGGACAATGACAGAGTCATATTTGTACTTGTTCTGGAGTGACCTAAGTGCTTGTGTTATGTGGTGGATCCTGGCTCCCGACAGCAGCTAACTGTAATAATCTCCTTGTCCAACCTAGTGAGTGGGATATCAGTGTGCCTGACTATAGAGTCACCTATTACTAGTGTGATGGGTATGTTATTTTGCCTTAAGGGCTGTGATTGCGTGGCACACTGATTATGTGAATTATGTGTTTCATGGTTGGTGATAGGGTGTGGAGGTTGCTTGTATGTCTGCTTTGGAGGTCTCTGTTGCTTTTGCAGAATTTTTATTTAGAGCCTCAGAGTATGTTTTCATGTATTCCTGTGCGTTATTTGTCAGTGTTGGTTTATTAGGCCTATGTGAGACTGGTGGTGTGTTGCAAGTATTACCCTTCTCCTCTTGACTGTCAGTTCCAGTCTTGAGAGCTTTGCCTCCAGTTTGGCTGTATAATTGTATCTCTCACATATATTAGTGTTTGGTGGTAGGAGGAGAGAGTTGTCTGTGTACATGAGGCAGTTGTAACATTGCCTCAAAATGCCCAGATTCACCAGTTGGACTGGAGAGTACACCGGAAACTGCCCTTTGAACATGCCTGAATAGGTAGAGTAAGCTGTTTTTTCTGATTGGCTGGTGGGGACAAAGAGTGCCTTGTCCTTCTGGACAGTATAGGGGGGTTTAGTGCTAAGGTTAATTAGTGCTTGCTATGAGTTTTAAGCAAGTGCTCGACTGTGAAATGAATAGTTGGAGTGCTAAGGATGAAGGTTTGTCTAGTTCCAAGGGAAAAATTGAACCATAGACTTAGTGGAACTGAAAATAGTTTAACTCTAGCTAACTGGCATTGCCTGGCGCGCAAAACCGCACAAATGCGGTTTTTATAGTAGAAACGTGAAAGAGAGAAATTAGCCCAAAATGACCAAAAAACTACTAACTTCTGGGCTGAAACCACTCCTCCAGGGACAGATAGGCTGCCCAAAGCTCCCCTCTCTCACAAGTGAGCAGAGAATAGAAAGTCTGAAATTACACACAAAAAATAAAATAAAAGCATTAATTCTCACTTTCACTACTATCAACAACTATATAACCATACAGAGAAGTGATGGCAGCAAACACCAGTCATAACATTTTTACTTTCTCACATGTAAAACTACTGACATTAACCTTTTCACAGTTGTAATACTAGAGTATACCAAAAGATGGCAGTCATATACACCATACAGAAATGTATTCCAAAATTCCTAAGGCAAACACCTAACACTCGCATATCAGGCTAAAATTCAAAAAACAGCAAGCATTAAATTTCCTATCCTTTAAAATAACTAGGGGTACATCTATCAGTAAATAATATTGGCAGTTGTTGCTGTTTGTCTTTCGGCTTTTCCCGGTTAGGAGTCGCCACAGCGGACCTCCGGTCCGCTAATGATTGGCAGTAGATTTTCACGAACGCCGAAGTGCCAGCTCGACGTCCAACCTTCAACGGAGGCACCCCCCATTTACGCATGTCTTTCGAACGCCCACCCAACTGCGGGGAGGACATGCAGACTCCACCAGAAGGCACTCCCCACACTCCAGCCGAGAATCAAACGGGAGAACCTCTTGCTGTGAGGCAACAACACTACTGCTGCACCACCGCGGTTAACAGTACATCACAAAAAAGCTAAAATACTGTAAGAGAAACAGCTGGATATACCCTAGTAATATATAATTATCCATCTAACCTCACATTTCTCCGTGTAGTTCTTATAATTTCCTAAGCTAGCCCCTCTAGTAGTCATTTCAACAGCTATAAACCTAAACTTATGTCTGGTGCCATATTCAAGTGTATGCCTAGCTAGGGCATTCCCCTCATCTTCTTTATTGATCGCATAAATATGCTAACCCTTTCTCTGTCTTATTGGTTTCACCAATATAAAAACATGGGCATTCTATACATCTAGCGAAGTAGACTAGGTCCCTAGATCTACAATCTGCACAGTGATTAAACACAAAGAACTACACGGAGAAATGTGAGGTTAGATGGATAATTAGATTGCAGACAGATAGAGGATATGGCCTGAATTAATTAGTGTCCCTGAAACCTTACTTAGCTGAGAGGCCATTGAAACATTAAGAATGCTATTACTAGGGTATTTCCAACTATTTCTCTTACAGTACTTTAGCTTTTTTGTGATGTACTGCCAATATTATTTACTGATAGATGTACCCCTAGTTGTTTTAGAGGATAGGAAATTTAATGCTTGCTGTTTTTGAATTTTAGCCTGATATGCCAGTGTTAGTGTTTGCCTTAGGAATTTTGGAATACATTTCTGTATGGGGTATACGACTGCCATCTTTTGGTATACTCTAGTATTACAACTGTCAGAGGTTGATGTCAGTAGTTTTATATGAGAAAGTAAACATTTTACGACTGGTGTTTGCTGCCATCACTTCTCTGTATGGTTATATAGTTGTTGATAGTACTGAAAGTGAGAATTAATGCTTTTATTTTATTTTTTGTGTGTAATATTAGACTTTCTATTTTGTATGTAAGGATTTCCTAAGCTAATTGATTTGTGAAGTCTTTGACTTCACATTACATTTGTTGATTATTGCCAGCAGGTGAGTTTTAATTGCTGAAGATATATGGTTGGTTGCGGTGAAATAATGTGGGTGAGGCAACCCCTTTTTATTGAGATTTTTGCAGTGTTTGTATTGTCTGAAGAAGTGCCAGGAGGCACAAAAGCGCTCACTAGTTTGTACCTGAATAAATGTTTTGTCTTTTAAATCAAGAGAGCCGTGTTTGTGGACTCCCAGTTTGGACTTTTGTTACTGCATTTTGCTTTTTTTGGGAGAGCTTCATCCCCCAGCTGATTTGGGATTTGTGTTTTGTAGATATTTTACTGAGCTGACTTGAAGGGTTTTCCAAAAAGTACACTGAATTAGAAGGGTAGTTTCACTGATATTTAGGAATGGGAGATAAGAATAGTTAATTTAACCCCCCATGCATTAGTTTGCCTCTCTTCTATTATACAGTACTCTACAAAAAATTTCCAAACAAAATATCCCTTTTAAGAGGTACATTTAACAGTTGTGTTTTTATGGCCTCTGGAAAAGTTTAATGTCTTAGTTAAGTATTTCTTCTCATGACTGTGCCAGTGGCAGCAGCCCTAGGAAGAGCATCTATAGCATCATATGGTCATTTAATTGAATGTCCAGTAACCTCAAACTTAGAAAGGTTAGCTAAAGATTGTTGCAGATTAGCAAAATTGGAAGAGAAATGCTTAGACACAAGAATTTAGTAATTTGTGGCTCTGAAAGCCAAAAGGGAAGCAATACAGCTGCTATCCTTGGCATTAGGGATAGGGCTAACAGAAGAAAATGTTTTGGCACATCTCTCTGCATCTACAAAAATAATGTCAAGGTCAGCAAAGGGGTTCTTATAAAGTTACTTAGGTTCTACAGGATCTCAGGTAACCATATCTTGGAAGCAGAAGACTGGAAATCTGGTAATAAAGATGTACCAGAGAAAGCATCCTCCAGTGCTTCCAAGACTGGAAGGATAGCCATAAGTTTAGCTGAGTCCTTGTTAGGGAGTTTGCAATACTTCTTTTGTAAATTAAACATTTTTGCCTCCTGTTTGAAAATGTCCTTCATTTGGAAACTTATTGGTCAAAAGTTAGGACACTGTCCACGTGCCCACTGTTTTAAGAAAATTCTTCTACACTGCACAGCTTATAAACAAAGGGACAGTGTTTAGATCTAGGGCTGTCATTGCCCCCACCCTGTATTAAGCCCTCATTATGCCCCTTTTGGCATGCATCTGTCCAGACACATGCAACAACTGGAATGCCCACAGAAATACCTTACTAAAAGGGTACATGACCTAAATAACAAGTCCTACAAGAACAGACTCAAAGCCCTGCCACTATACTTGGTATCCCACTAACTGCTAACAGGTGACCTGTATCTGGCATAAAAGGCATCCTCTGACCCAATACTTGTGGATTTAATGCAAATCAGCAAGTCAAATGGAATCAGAAATACTTGGTTTAGGGATCTAATCCTCTTCTGCATCATCAGCAGAAAAGTTTGGAGGGGTCAGGCATGTCTCACAGAGGATACTGCTGCTCTGGAACAGACTCCTCATCCACATAAAACAAAGTTCACCTCTGTCCATATTCAAGCGCAAATTGGATCTATAGATGGGAAACCAAAAATTTACGCCAGGACTGTCTCTGTACTACTAAATGGACAGAGGCAGCTCCTAAATGCTTTATGTCATGCATGGGTTTCCCTCAAAAGTATCTATGGTATGATCCCAGTTATTCTCTATAGGGGCAATACATCATTACTGACCATGGGATGAGCAAGGCCAACCTCTAACCAAATGAGATAGGTTATTTTGAACATAAAAAAGGAAACTGGCTAGACTTAAAATGACCAACAACAGCAGCTAACCTAGTACTTACCTATGCTATTTCTGAGACAACTCAACAGTAACATTAATAATGTGCAGCTTCAACAATAAAGAAGCTCCAAGACACTACCGAAAAATCTTTGTCCTCTGTAGAAATCTGGCTCAAAGAACCAAACCTCCTACTCAACCCCAATAATACTGAATAAATGCTTTTTACCTCAAAAAGTTGCCAAAATCAATAGAAATCTTTCGCCATAAAGCCAGCAAATAATACTGTCACTAACTCACAGTAAACTTCTAGGGGTTATAAATAGAGGAAAATCGCAAATATGACAAGCATACACTACACACCTTTAAATCTACACACCAGAAACTAGACTCCCTTAATAGCAGCAATGGATTCCTTAAAGATAGTGCAAGAAAAACCTCTAGCCAAAGCCTTCTTACTGCCAACTCTCTTGTATGCTGCCCCTATCCTAAGACTTAAACAATATTCAAAGAAACTCACCTACTGCTACGAAAAAATAGCTAAATTTGCCACCAATCTTCTTCATATGGCCCATCACTGCCATAGCTTAAAGCAATTAAACTGTCTTGAACTGCACGACTACCTAACACATTCACAACTAACTACAGCACACAAACTCAACCATCATCCAGAAAAATGTACTGCACTAAAAAAGCACATTACTGCCCTACCATCCAGCAAGAGACTTCGTTTAGTAATGAAATTCTTACTACTCTCAATAGTCTAATAATGTTGCAGGAAACTTGGTTTACTCCCAATATGTTGCAAAACTCTGGAATAGTACCCCCACACAAAACTCTCGACAAACAACAGTTTAAACCACTACTTAAACAATATCTTAACCAATCTTAGTCCTGCACATGCTCATCACCAGATTAAAACTCTGTGCTAACCATACTATATTCATCAAATACTTTCCTTAAACAGAATATTCTCAGCCTCTTAGTGAAATGACAAAACAATTTTTATACATAACTGCTGCTTGCCTGTACAATCCACTAAGTTGCACGTGGGCTCTCTTTAGTAACTTCTACCTCTATAAAATCTTTGAATGTATAACTAACTACTGTATGTGTACAAATGTAAATAAAAATGTAACTACTGAAAGTAAATATAATGCAATGCAAACAAATGGAGTTTTCCCCCCAGGCCTCCGCTGAAAATGGGTATTACTAGTCGGACTTTCCTGGTAAACAAAGACAAATAAATACATTTTTCAAGCAGCATCACAAAACAAAATGTCCTTATTTGAAGGATCTGAAAAAAGGGTATCCTCTGACTTAGATTCACAAGTGTAAGGGAAGAAATTTGTGAACCATGATTCAGTCCATCATGAGTCTGAAAAAACTTCTTCTTCTTCTTGAGGACTTCTCTTCATCTTAAGAGTAGCAAAGAAGAAAGCAGGAGATGAAAACTGGATGGTTATGAATAATCCTTAGGCAAAGTTAAACCAGTCTTCCTAACTCCCTTTTTGAGACGAAGAGGTGAGGAGACAACAAATGTTTGGTTTTTTGAGTGAGCTTTTTGGGAAGTGTCCAGATGTATAGTCTTCGGGATCAAAGCCACAGGTCTGACCTCCATTAGCAACTCACCAGTGTCGTCCCTCATTAACAACCTGACATGTGTTCACACTCAGGATGGTACACTGTTCTGCCTCCATAACAGATTACACTGAATAAGCAGACTGTTTGGACATGCTAGGCGCATGACCCATAGCGGACTGTGAAGGGGATGTGCTAGAAGACCCCGGAAAAACAGACTTGACTTGACAGTCCGAGAGCTACACAACCACCAGCATAATTAGCAGTACTGACCATATGAAAAATGTGGAGGTATGGATTCTATCAGCTCACCTCTCTTCTCAACTTTTGCTTTTTTCTTGGCTCAAGGAGGTTAGGGAGATCTACTGTTGGGGAATCCGCCAACATGTCAGTTCATGAAAAGTCCCTCAGACATCTTTTTTCAAGAAATATGGGGGAGATTTAATCTACACCTGTTTTTGGCATGAAAGAAAGGCAAAAAGAACACCGCCTGATGTCATGTTCTTTCCTTTAACAAAACAGTGCAGCTTGAGTGAGACCCTTTATACGTTATTCGGCAGCCACTACACTTATCCTTAATGACAGACATATGTTAAGATTTATATAAATCTCTAGACAAAAAGGAAGGATCCCAGTGGGGAAAGTATCTGACTGAAGACTAAGTAGCTAAAGCTAACCACCAGTACTACCAAATACAAAGCTGATGAAAAGTCTGCATTAGCATACTAACAGCATGAAAGTTCTGAGTTTTGGCACAATCTCTCGTGCCAAGGATGAACATCCTAAGAATCCACTTCTGATAGAGCAGTCTCTGTATCTGTATCCAACCTTCACCTCAGATACTCTTGAGTGCTACGCTAACTACAATTCATAAAACTGAACTGTACAAAGAAAATCTCCAAGCTGAAGGTAGGTTGCTGCAAAACTCACCATGGAGATTACTTCTTTGTACTATACAGTCTCTGGAATTCTCATGTTAAGGATGGACATACAGCGAAGAAGGAGCCTGAAGCCTTGTAGATTCACAGGACGTACAGTATCATTGGTAGGATATATCCCATATTGTAATGGCTACTCCAACAGCGATCTAATGAAGAACACATGAAAACCATGTACGTAGCACAACATTAGATTCGTAAGAAGACCTTCTGTCTTTGATAACAGGAAGGAATGTATACAGCACTCATAATGGGGGAGTGAATATCAACACTTAAGTTCTTCAGGCTAATATTCACTCCCTCAGGTCCCAAGATATCGCTGAACTCCCATCTCTCCTGTTCTTCTTGGCTTTCTGGTTTGGGCATCCTAAAGATCTAGCTAGCAGGCAACCTTTGGAAGGAGGAAGGAAAAAAAAAGAGAGAGAGAGAGTAGACAAAACTAACTAGTCATCTGTTGCTAGAATGCATGCAACAGACTGGCTTGCTGCTCCAGGCCTCAGTAGTGTGAAGGCTGGGATGATGAACCACACACACATATCTAGCACTATGTTAAGTACAAAACTATTACATCTGGTAAGAAGTGGTCTAACTCTGTAACAAGCAGGATCAAGTCCCCCTGCTGTAAACCTGGGTGGACCTCACTAGATACACATCCCCTTGACTACAACAGCCCCAAAACAGGATCCTGCCCTGAAAGCATTTACCACTTCGTAGGACTTGGTGAAAGTGCTTAAGGTAGAGCACACTGATGCTGCACAAATTTCATCTACTGAAGCATTTCTTACAAATTCAACTAATGCACTCACTGCTTTGATTGAGTGGGCCTTGAAGAATGCTGGTAGGCTTTTGCCCTGCTTTAATAACATTTTATGCAAACCAACATCCACCTGGAGAGAGTGATACTGGATACCTGAAGGCCTTATTATTATTAGAATGCTTTTTATATATTACTATTATGAGAATGCTTTTTATTGAAACTGGATTTGTGGCTCTATATCTGTGGTTCTGTGATGCTCCTCGATGCACTGAGCTGTCCAGTGTGCTGAAGTACTGTGTCCTGCATAATGACCGTTTCCCACTGGATGTGGGTGTTGTTTGCATTGCTAACTTCCAACTTTTTTAGTTTTACAGTAAACTTAAAAAAAAAAAAAAAAGTTTTTTTTTTTTTAATAAAGAATGCTTTTTATTCAGTCACTCTAAAAAGTAAAATAAAAAAAAAGGAAAGAGTGAAAACTTTGCAAAAGAAATACAGACAAGTTAATTTAATAAAAACAAAAAACACAAGTCCACTTCAAGAGTTAGGGTCCAAGAAACCAAGTAAGGTTATTAGTGCTTTTGTTTCTTTTATTGAACAATTCCAAAATGGAACTTCATCAATACAAGGAACGAAAGCGTTAATAACCTTACTTGGACTTGGTTTCTTGGACCCTAACTCGTGAAGGGAACTTGTGTTTTTTGTTTTTATGGTTTTTGTGCTACAATTTTACAAGTGTGACAACTTGATTTCAGAAAAGCATTCCAGGTTGTTTCTGCTGATTCCTGCTACTACTTCTGGCACATAATTACCAGAATCGAGTATGCCGATCTGTAGGATGCAAGTTCAGAATACTGTTGCCCTGAATAAGTCAGTTATCCAGATGGTAGCATACATATGAGGCTACTTACTATCCTAGAGTCAGGTATTTGGTGAATACTCTCTGTGAAGTAAAAAATGGAAAGAAGGTGAACTAGTAAAAGAGTATACCACATAAGATCCAAGAAAATGTCATATCAGCTTTTTATGGAAATGTATACATAGGCACCCTGCATGCCAATAACCACCATATCAAGGTCCTATGTCAAAAGGGGAAGTAAGCTTGCCCTATGATTTGCTGACTTGCAATATTATGAGGACAACTTTGAAGTTTTCTTTCTACAACTAACAAAACATTCCTCAAAACATCAAGAAATAACAGTACAATAAGTAGGTTTTGAAGGGAGCAAGCTGCCTATTCCATCCATGTGTTGGAACGACCTTGTCCCTCACACCCCTTTAACTTTATATACTAACTCCAAAGTGGCACACCAGTAGAGGTAAGGAGAAATTCCCTTTTACAGCATACATTGGTCTTACACTGCCAGTGATCCCAGTGCCTTACTAAATCCAGCAAAAAAGAGAAAAACGCCACTTGACAAAGATGCCCATAAAGTCCCACACTTGCAAAGATAAAATCCACAAAATCCAGAGCCTACAAACAAAACCTTTCAATGCTGCCACAACTAAGGAAGTAGCAGAAAACAAGAGAGAAATGCAGTCAAAAGGGTTCCTTGAAATAGCGCACAGCCAGCAAGAAAACCATTTCAATTATAAAAAAAAAATCATCATCTCAGAAAAGATAAACATAACTAAGCTCAACTAAGTAAACAGAGAAACTTGTTCAAGATGATGATATCTAAGAATGGACTCCACTGACCATCCTTTGTCACTAGAAGGATACTGAACCAAACTTTTTCCTGTTCTGCCAAAAGCAGTGGATGACTGTCTGGATGCTGTAGAAGTAAAGTCACAGTCAAGTGATTCTAATCTACAGAGGCTGGAATTTTACCTTTTTGAAGGTCTATCAGCTGTTCTTCTGGTGTCATCTTTGGACTTTGGGACATAAATGTATGTCTTGAGTCTCAACAAAAAACATTTTGGTTTAAACCTTTCACCCTGCTGTTAGTCTCTCATGTTAATTAATCCTGCCTATAATTCAGTGTTACTTCTAGACACTTTTCTTACATGACTGGTTCCACAGTTCTATTAACTACTGCTTACAAATAACAGAGATACTAGTGGTATTTTACTTTGAATTACTTTATCAGAGGCAGCTGGGCTTTTCCCTTCAAATGACTATTTGCAAGTGAATTGAGCTGCTCAGTTCACTGCTTTTTTATTGGGGGTGACAACTGTTGCAGTATTTCATTAACAATTCTTTCCAACTACTGTTTTTACTTGCTAGTTTTTACCTTGTTCAATTTTTACTTTTACAGCTCTGCTGTCCGGGATTGGTGTTTGTACAAGCAAATGGGCAGGTTTTAGATGGAACTATTTCCTTAAAAGGGTAACAAAGTACATTTGTTCTAATCAGACTCATCTGCACCACTTCACTTCCTTTCTACACGTTTTCCAATTTTCTCTAGTTTAGAAATCCACTCCTGAAATCCTGCACTGAAGTACAAGACACCTGGTAAGGCTGAAATCATTATTGTTGACTCTTTAGTTTCTCATGATGTGGGCCAGCTTCAACTACTACTCCAGTTTTAATGGCAACCTCTAAGTTTATGAGGATGCCTGCTGGACACAGATCCTTAACTTTTCATTGGGGTATGACAAACTACTTCCTTAGTCCTCTATTACTTATGTGGGATTCACTCCCCGTTTCTCAAGTTTTTCTCTCAACACTTCTTATCTACTGGCAAGCATAAGCCATAGAACCATGTATTCCACCAACCTGTTAGTCCACACACCCACACTACACTGGTGAGTTAGTTGATTCATCCCCTTAAAAATGCTTTAAGTGGTTGGTCAGTTCATGTCATCCTCCTACACTACTGGCTTCCAGTACAGTTATCTCTTTATCTTACAACTCAAAGCCCTCATTCATACACTGTATGCAGAGACAAAGAGAATTTTAATGCAAGGGATTTGGGCAAAAAATAAGATTTCCTACAAGGCCATGGGTGTCACTCAACATCTCCACAATAGTAATTTACTAAGGATACCTAACATTTCTTCCTAATTTTTCCAGACTTCCAATGGGATGCTCACCAGTCAGTGGGCATGGGTACTCCACTGGCTAAAACAGCACTTCCCTCTTACCTTGTCTATAAATTATCAACAGATACAAGCTAGCCTTAAGTACAACATTTTAATCCTATAAGGAGACAAAAGCCACAAGATTATGTAAGCCCCAACCAGACCTACAGGAAGGATTTAACCCCCCCCCCCGTAAGGCTTGGCATGCCAGTTTTCATTTCCATTTCATAGTGGAAACATAGGTGTTTCTCTAAAAGCTATCCATTGATCCAGATTTAACATATTGTTTTTGATTGCAGCAGAAATCACCGATTTCCAATCTTTTTGGAATTACTGCAACCTAAACTGGCAATCTGCACCTCCAATTCTAAATTACTCACCAACCAATACACTTTCCCCCTTTCTTGTAAAACCAATCAGTTTTGATAGAGTTTTAATCCAGCAATTCTTGCCTCAAGGACTTAACTGGATACCTCTTTCTGAAAATGGACTGGAGGCTATCATGTTTCAGATGTCCAATCAAGTCAGTACATGCAATTCTGTCACTAGCATTCACCACCTCCAACCCTTCAAATCAATGTACTCATTCCACAAATCTAGATGCCCATGTCCCTTTGATT
Source organism: Protopterus annectens (assembly GCF_019279795.1). Lineage (NCBI taxonomy): Eukaryota > Metazoa > Chordata > Ceratodontiformes > Protopteridae > Protopterus > Protopterus annectens. The sequence continues at coordinate 1,259,191,973 of NC_056743.1, forward strand.
ATACTTCCACACCTTATTTTATATGCAAGCAAAAATCCATCCCACTGCAGCACCCAATGGAGCTAGCCACACCTGAGTGGTAATGTTATTATCTTGCATATATAGTGGTTCTTAACCATTTGATTTTTAATATTTTGAAAAACAGCAGATTTAATTTTTAAAATATGATCATTATTACTATCCCAGGTACAGCAACCATCAATGTGTTGTCAATTTTGTTACATACTAAAAAAAGAAATAACAGTCAACTACTTGTTTTAATCGAATGTCACTGGATCTGATGGAGTCTCAACAACTAAGAATGAAAGCACTTATCCAGGATTTGGCACAGTTCTGAGCATCTTCTGATAAAAGAATACAACAGGCCGAAGCCGTAGCACCAACACACACACAATAAACATGATTTATAGACAGTTGGTTGAAAGTTCATTTTATTAACAGAAAAAAAAGCTGGCAAGTGTGATTGAAAAATCAGCTGATTGCGCACAGTGAGGATTGCAGAATTTGCTCTTTCTCCTCTATTGTGTGATCTCAGAGTTTGTATATATAATTAGCAGGGGGGGGGGGGCTTGCCCCCTTGCAAAAGAAATGTTTTAACTATTTTTTTCTGTTTTTCAATTGGTTGGTGATCGATCAGTTCTGTTTGACTACTTCCTTCTGGATATTTTTTTTTTGATATATGGCCATATTATATATATATATATATATATATATATATATATATATATATATATATATATATATATATACAGAAATGCACACACACAGACACAGATATTCACATTTGATATCTTACTCAACATACCAAACAATTAGAAAGACCCCCTAAAATCCCTAACTATTACTTGAGAATGGAAACTCATTTATGAGGTAGGAGGAGAGGAGTCCAGGAGCCCTGAAAAATGGTCCAAGCAAAGCTTGGTTCTATCCCCTAGACAAAGAATAAAGCGTATGTACAGAGGACAAAGCAGCAGCTTCTAGAATATGGCTAGAATCCAACCTTTACAAAAAAGCCACAAATTAAGCCAAAGCTTTGGTACAGTGGTCCTTAACCCTGCCTGGAACAGTTTTGTTACGGTTAGTATAAATTAATGTTATGTGCTTATCACAAAAATGGATCTGTGTTGTGCGATTCCATCCTTCAACAGATGGGTATTCGAATCCTGCTTTAGACTTCAGGATAGAGAGCTGAGTCTCCTCCTCTTACCCATAATCCCTTCCTATCCCATTGGTTACCTCAGCTCGAGTTAACTTGCAATCCCATGGAAGAAAAAATAGTAGAAAGAACCAAGCAACCCAACCTCAAATGTACAAAAAATCTCTAAGACAGGACAATGTTCTAGTGCAATACCTTGGTTGCAGGGGCAACCCATGCTGTCATACTAAAAGCACACAACAAAATCTTCCAAAAAATGGAAGAAAAGACAACAAGAGGGTGGGAAGCTAAAGGACGGCATCAGACAACACAGATCTATTGTTATGGTTAACTACATAACTTTTCTATCTGATGTTATCTGTTCTATCCATTCTTCAACAGATAGGACACAGTCCCCAGCTACTTAGCTCTTACGGTGGCCTCATTAGAAGGATATTCTGGAGGACAGCTAAACCAAAGGCAGCCCTATCTCTGGAAAATAGCAAATCCAGTTTATAATGGGAAATGAAGGTGTAAATGTTAGACGAGGGAGCAGAAGCAAAAATATCAATTGAGGCCCTAGAAAAGAAGGCCAAGGAAGTTGAAACAGATCTAGTTAAGTGAGCCTTGACTGGCCTAGGTAATGTTAAGTCTTTTTCCATATACACATTTTTGTACAAGACTGCACTGAAAGGAGGAGGATCCATGGGCAGACATGCTACAATGGCTGACAATGAACATAAATACAGGAATAACAAAGGCCATAGGATAGTAATGCATACAAATATTGCAGAACCAAAGAACAACTAGCCTTAAATGGCTGCTGGTTATGTTGCTGGCACAAACTAGAAAACCTTTTCCATTTGCTAATATATGATTTTTAGTATCAGAATTTCTTCTTCCATTAGTATCTACTGCACATCCTCAGGAATTAGGTGCTTAAAAAGAGTTAAGACCCTATCATCCCGGCAGTCAAATGAAGTTGATGGATTTCAGGGTGTATCAAATACCCATGTTTTTGTGTGAGTAGATCCAATCTGTGAGGAAGCTTGTGATAATTGCCCCTGGCCATTTATAAAAGAAGGGAGAACCATAGTTGCCTGAACCAGAAGGGAGTCACCACAATGATCTTAGGGGATTCCACATGAATCTTCAGAAGTACCCTAAATATAAGTGGCAAAGGTGGAAAGGTATACAGGAACATTGCTGTCTAAGGAAAAGAAAAGGCATCTGTCTTATAGGCCTTCTTGCAAGGAGTCCTGGAGCACAAACTTGCCAGCTGAATGTTCAGAGAGGAGGCAAACAGGTCTACTTCAGGAATTTCCCACTGATGGATCAAACTGCGGAAAACCCCCAACCTAGTTCCCATTTGTGAGGGTCTGCCCTGGTCCTGATCAGCTTGTCTTGCCACACAATTTTACTCTGATGGAATATAGGATGCCTGTATAGTGAGACTGTGCCGTGAAGCTATAGCTAAAGCTAATATGACTAATCTGCAAAGGGCATACAACCTGGTTCCTTCTTGCTTGCTGATGTACCACATGACTGTGGTATACTCTGTAACTACATGAAGAGGTCCCAAGAACCGCAGATGTTTCAGAGAGTTCAGTGATTTGATCAGGGCAAGCATCTCCTCAATATTCATGCGTTTGCATCTGTCCTTGGTGTCCTACACCCCTGCACTTTTATCCCTCCAGAAACTGCTCCCCAAGCAAAGCCTGCAGTGTCTGAGTTGACAGACTGCTTTGGAGAAATGAGGAAGAACAGAGACCTGTATTTAATGAAATCTGTTGTCTCCACCAAATTATCTCGATTCTGACAAACCCCAGCAGTAGACTTTGAAAAAAAAAAAAAAATGTGTGTTGATGGTGGGACAAGAGAGATTTCAGATACCATTGTATCTTTCTCTTGTGGAGTCTTGCAAGGGGTATCGTGAGAATCAGATGCCATAAGACCAAACATCCTGAGGTATTCCTTCACAGGGATCAAGGTCAGTGGAAAACCTTAGAACAGCTCTAGTTAAAAATCAATTTTTTTCTGTGGAAGAAAAGCCATTTGAACTTGGGAGTTTAGTTGACATTCCAGGAACACAATCCTGTGTAGAGGAGTCAAAAAAGACTTTTAAATGTCCTCTTAGAATCTCAGTTTGTGTAAGAGATCTCTCACCCAACAGAGAGATTCTTGCCACTTTGAAAAAGACTCTGCAAAGATAAGCAGGTCACGTAAATATGGAAAAATGTAGATATCCTGTAGCCTACAATGAGCTATAACTGGAGCTAGATATTTTGAATACTCTTGGTGCAGTGAATGGTCCAAAAGGTAAGGCAGAGAACTGTGATTTGGACGTACAAAACCTTAAGTGTATGAATTCTGGATGAATAGGGATGTAAAAGGCATCTTTAAGTCTGGTGTTGCCAGAAAACATGAAAGAGGAAAAAAAGAGGTAACAGGTTGTGAAGAGACATTTTGAATTGGGCTCTATTACTAACAGGTTTAGGACACAAAGATCAAGAACTGGTCTCCAAGATTTCTCTTTCTTTGGCACTAGGAACATTCATGAATAAGCAACCTGCCCCACCTGGGAAGGAGGAACTGGTCCTATCACCCTTTTGGACAGCATATAATGATGAACTGGTGGAAACAAACTAGCCTGACCTGGTAGATGAGGAATGACTCCCTAGAAAGGAGGAATGTTCTCCCACCGCCAAATGATTTTCAGAACTCATTTTCTGTTGCCAAAGAGAAAAATTTAGATTCAGACTTGCTGGAAGAAAAAAAAAAAAAAAAGGACCAGGGTGGGAGGGGTTCACAAGTTCTATTGATGAGACAGACTTGGACTGTTCTTGGCTTTGCGTAGTCTGAAACTTCTTTTTGGAACTCCCTTGTCATTTCTTCTTAAAAGTCTGCTTTCCCTGTATTTTGTGGAGACTGTTAATTCTGTTTTTCCAATACTGGCTGAAGAGATAGAAAATTCCCTGGAAAATTTGGAAAAGGAGGGCTGAAAAATCTAGAGAGATTCTCTGGATCAACTGTCCCCTTCCATCACATTTCTAATTCCAACTGCAGCAGAAGGGCCAAACACAATCTCTCTCTCCAAGGGAGAATTTAAAATCTCATCTTTATCATCTGGCAGATTCTGAGAATGCAGCCATGCAAAACTTCTCAAAACCGTACAAATGGTGATAGCCCTGAAATAAAGTCTAAACAGTCATGCACACACTTAGCAGCAGTAACCTATGCAACAGAAGAAACTAAGTTATTAAAAGCAGATTGTTCCTAACAAGAAGAAAGCTGCAGATAAAACATTCCTCATACTTTTACAATTTGTCAGAACAAATTAACATATGAGCATGACAATTCAAAATTCTGAAAATCAAAGTTGCAGAAGTATACAGATGTCCTTCTATATCACTGGTGCAGTATCCAAAACAGAAGGAATCTCCCACAGGGCAACCAGACGCTCGGCCAGTATACAAAAGTCTAATGATCTTGTATGCATTGTACATCACATTCATGCTCTCTGCGCAGAATGTAGAGCATAAAATGGACGCACTGATGCGACTACCCAGAGCTTCTTTGCTGCCAGTTCGACTGCCATTGCTGTTTGTTGGCCTGAACTCCTTGTTGCTATACTGAATACATACCCACCAAATGTCATCCAAGAAGGGAAAATGTCAGTGCTGGAGGTAGATTCCCCATAAGGATCAAGAACAGTGTCTTTTTTGTTTGGGTGCTTCCCATGACCATACCTTTTGTAGTATTTGTAAGGGATTTGTGCCAAAGACATTCAGAAGCTGTTGTTCCTGGCCATTTATCTTGAAATCCAGCAGCTTAAAACAGTTAGGCTAAGGTACCACGGTATAATCCTTTAACAATGAGATACTCCCACTAGATAAGGCGGCGGCCAAGAAGTATTGGCTGGATTCTTTAGCTGTCCAGTCTCCATTGGATGTCCCTCTAGAAGTGGGTAATAGCACTGTAGGTGATTCTGCGTCTACATCAGATTCCTCTGTTGCAACCCAGTCAGATGTCTGAATGATCAGTCTTTTCCTATGTCCTTTAAAGCTTTGCAGGAATCTGCTCTGGACATCGAGGGGGGAACCATCGTTGATCATCTTGGACAGTTTTACAGGGATTTTGTAGATATTGGTCAGAGAGGAGGTTCTGTGTTCTCTTAACAACTCTAACAAAGGGTCTGAACCTCCAGTATTTGTTAGGACTGATAAACCTTCCAAGTAAAGACAAAAAACAAGCATGTTTTGGTCCATACTTAGGATCCTCAAAGGGTATGGCAAGCATTTACTCAGGGCTGTTTTCTGCCTTGATGGCCCTAAAGCCTCCTCACAGGGTTTCAGTACCTGCTCGCTCCTCCTCTACCCCTTCCAGAAGGCTTAGGGAACTGGATTCCTTGGATAAGAATTCAGTGTCTGATGAGAGACCTTTGTCCTTTTCTTCACAGATGCCTTCACTTTTGGCTTATGGTTCTGATGAGGAGGAGTCTGTTCGCCCAGAGTCTCCTTCTAAGGAATTGTCCTTTGGGGACACAATTGCTAGGATGATGGAATACATTAAGTGGGATTCTTCTCAAGTGTCTGATATTCAGAGATGATACAAATTAGAAGTTGCTTCTGGTGGATACTCCCAAATTATCATCAGTTCCTCTTGGTTGGCTCCCTTGTTAGATACTTTCATTGCTGCTTCCAAGTCTCATGCTCCTAAGAAACCTGATAGGTTCTATAAGGTTCTGGAGGATTGCACATTTTTATTTAAGTATCCTTCTGCTGATCCTGCTGTGGTGTCGGTCTCTTCTGACAAACCTAAGATTTTGCCCGCTTCCAAAATATTCCCTTCTGATAAGGATAGTAGAGAGCAATGGAGAGGATTGGGTAGAAATTTTAAACTACTTTTACTTTGGCCTTTAGGGCTGTTAATTACCAAACTCACATGACCAGGTATGCTCTGTCCTTGATTGCTCAGGCTTGTCAGGTTATTTATGGTCTCCCTGATTCTGAAGACAAATCTTCTGCCTTATCTATTTCAGATTCGGTTCTGAAGTGGCTCGCCACTCTAATAAGTGTAACTGTGATGCTGCGGACACCCTTCTAAGGCTGTGGCTTTTGGGTCGGTCATGAGGCATTATTCTTGGCTTCATTTTCAGTCTCTACCAGAGGACGTTAAGGCTAAAGATGATGGATGCTCCTTTGGATAATAAACATCTTTTTGCAACTGCTGCTGCCTAATTTACAACTGCTGCTGCTGACATGTTTAAGTCTCTTCAAAAGAAAGGCAAAGTCTTGCAGCACATTAAACATCTTTTTGTCTCTTCTATCCCTAAGTTCCAGAGGAATTATCCTAGATATGCTTTTGTTCGCAGGCAAACCTGCTAGGCCTCCAAGGGTTGGAAGGGTGGGAGATGGGCCCTTTTGTTAAGGCTTCTTAGATTTCTGTGGCCCAGAAGCCTTATTTGATAAACCTGCTTCTCTTTGAAAATTTGCCTCCTCCTCTTTAGACTTTTTCTCTTCAGCCTTCCTTTTGTCTTCCAAACTGGTGTCTCATCACTTCAGACTCTTGGGTTCTTTGATCATCTGTCAGGGTTAATTCATGGTATGGAAGTCTCTCCCCTCCTTTTTCATGGATTCTTCAACCCCTGTAGAGCAACTTCCTCATTTCCCAGAGGTTCTAGGGTCTCTGTTGAACCCAAAAACCATCCAACATATCCCCCCTTCCCAACTTCTTGGATCTGAAAGAGGTTTACATTCATATCCCTAGTCATCTTATTTTCAGAAAGTTTTTACATTTCTCTGCATCTTTAAGTTTTCAGTTATCTGCTTTGTCCTTTGTGTCTCTACTGCCCCAAGGGTAATCACAAAATGCCTAGCTCTTGTGATTGCTTTCTGCAGTTTCCAAAGCACTCTCATTTTTCCTTATCCAGAAGACCTACTGCTTCAGATGATTTCTCCCAGTCACCTGTTAAAGGATCTGAAGTTCACCATCTCAATTCTTCAAAGCCTGGGGTTTACTATCAACTTCCAAAGGTCTGTCCAGACTACCTCTCAGGATCATGTGTATCTGGGATTTGGGACTTAGACAGTGCCAATGTTGGCCTCTCTTTCACCTCCAAAAGTTCTGTCACTGACTGCCTTTTTTTCAGACTCTTTTTCCTCTGACTGCCATGTCAGCCAGGGAGTTTCTTTGGGCACTGGGATTCATGGCCTCTTCTGTTTCAATGCTTCCTCTTCTGTTTCAATGCTTCCTCTTGCCACAGTACATATGTAGAAGCTTCAGTGGTACCTCGAGGTCAGTTTGGCTGCAGCATTGTCACCCTCTGGATTTCAGTGCATCTCTCTTTCCCTGTCTAAAGAAGGAATTTGAGTGGTGGATTCAACAGTTTGCTCTCAACCCAGGATGACCCTTTCAGCCTCCAGTCCCTTCTCACCGATACCTCAGACATGGGGGTGGGGACTTCTTTTGGTCACCTGAAAGTTCAGGGTCTCTGGCCTCCCCATCAGAAGTCAGATCATATCAACTTCACAGAGATGAGAGCTCAGATTCTGGCCCTTCAAAATTTTCACCTCATTCATGCATTAGAGAATTTTTGCAGTCTTAAACCTCGAGGTACAATTTTAAGCTTCAGACACTCCCTCAAGTAACTGTTTTCAGGTTGCAAGTTCTTCAAACATAATAGACTCTTTTCCAAATCTCTGTAGCTGAGTAAATGAATTTATAAAAATGAGTATGCCATTAAACATCAAAACATTAACAATGCCTTGTATAAGCACACCATAAAATGTATAACCTGCATTGGTTTTAAATTTGGTATCTTAGACACAGTCGATACTGACTTTAGGAGTGGTAGCTGGGAGACATCTTGAATACAGAGTGTTATAATGGCAGCTGACATTAAATGCGACTATATATCCAAGTACACACATACGTTTTAACTGTGATTTAATTTTTAAACTCCAGCTTGTTTTACAGCAATTAATTTGTTACAATTTAGATGAGGATTAGTAGCTTGAAAATGATTAGCTATGTGCAGCTGGGCTTAATTATTTTATTATATTTAATTATACTCAATCAGTAGATGTGGGTATATATTGCTGGTTGACTTGGAGTAATGTCAATCATTTCTGAGGACGTCTGTGTCCAGATGAAAATGCTCTAGTAATACTGAGGCGTTAAACTAGCTTGTTTTTAAGCTGTCATATTTTGTTTAAAATTGCTGTGGATTATACGGACTTCAGGGCTCTGTGCTATTGGAGTGCACACTTTCAAGTTTCTCCACTTGAATCCTCCTTTGACTTCTCGTTTTTAAGATAAAAACATTTCTTGAAAGCATTCTACATATGAACCTCCGAGGAAACATATTCCTCCTCAAGACCCTAATTTTGTTTTGGAAAAATTTACTGAGGCTCCTTTTAAGCCTGCAGATTCTGCTTCTTTGCAAAATTGTACCTGAAGGACTGTTTTGTTGTTGGCTCTCACTTCTGTTCGATGGGTTTCTGAGCTCCAAGCCCTTGGGGCAAAGCCTCCTTTCTTGGTTTTTCACAGAGACAGGGTGTTCCTTTGTACTAGTCTTTCTCCTTTACTACCTTGGGCAAAAAAATTATCATTGAATCATTCGGTACAACTCCCTTGCTTTTTCCATTCTCCTCAGTCTGCTAGTGAGAGGGTCCTGCATATCTTGGATCTACACAGACAGCTCAGGTACTAGTTGGATAAAACTAAGACTATTCATAAGTCTGATCAGATTTTTTGTTTCCTTTCATCCCAGGACATTAGGCTTGGTCATTTCTAAGCAAACCATCTCCTTCTGGATATCAAAGTCCATTTTCTTGGTTATTAGTTTCATGTCAAATCTCTGTATACTTCTGTTACAGCTCATTCCACTAGGCTTGCTGCCTCTTCTGATGTCTCCTTCAAGGGGTTGGACACCACTTCCATCACTGAAGCTGCTACTTGGTCTTCAGTGCATACCTTTACTATACATTGCAAGTCTGATAGGGTTTCTAGGGCCAGAGCAGGTTTTTCTGAAACCATTTTACGTACAAGTTTGTTGAGGGCTCTTCTCAGCACTCCACTTCCCATTCTGTTTCTTGAAGTTTTTTACTCTCCCTTCTGTTTTGGATAATGCAACAGTGATACAGAAGGACATAGTACAGTTGCATAAAATCTTACCATAACAGTAGATGTAACTCACTCGCTCTCTCTCTCCAACCCCCTCGTTTGTTCCTTTTTTTGTTTTATATTCCCTTCTTGCTGAAGGTTTCCTCTTTTTTTCTGCATTTTTCCTTCTGGATTGCACATGGACTCCTTTGTCCTATGGAGATTGTTCTCTTCTGGGGCAATTCAGTTCTGGGTAGTTGCATCTGTACACATCCCTTTTATGCCCTATGCTCTGTGTTGATCTATGCAAGATCATTAGGCTTTTGCATATTGGCCAAGCGTCAAGCTGCCCTGCGGGAGATTCCTTCTGCTTTGGATACAACAGCAAAGAGGACATCTACAGCTATCGTAAAATTTTACACAACTGTAAAATACCTTTCAATAATTTTCCCATCCTTATCAGAAAGGCTACTGGAATTAAGTAAGTGCTTAGAAGCAGTGGGATCAACTAAAGCTATAGCTGATGGGTCAGGTTTGGGAATAATGTATGAAAATGTAAAAGACTAAAGAACTTTATACATCCTATCTACCTTTTTAGGGGCAGTTGGCTGACAGAACAGGAGGAAACTAAGTTCTGGAAAATCCTTCTGTAACAACTCAGTGTTTTCTGAGGAACTGAGAAACCTTAGTGTTCTCCCACTGCAAACACTGGCACATTCTAGTAATAGTCTCAGAGAGAGAGAAGCCCCCAAGGGGAGAATCAGAAACTGAGCTTTCCTCAGTCTGAATCAGGAATTAAGAGAAAAAATGTATCCTGTTCAGGTTCAGAATCTTGAATCTCTTCAGGAAAAGAGAACTCCCCTTTTCTTTTACCAGAAACTACTTTACAAGAAAAACAGCCTGAATTATACTCTGGAGCCAGATACATGCTTGGTTTTCCATTTCTTTTGGCAAAAAAAAAGATGGGGGTCTACTGAATTACTAATAGCATCAGCTGCTACCCCAGGGATGGTCACAGTATTCTGACAACAGGGAAACCTTCCCCCTTAAAAACCAAAAAGAGTGGCTCTCCTTACCAACTGATGGGGACCCAACATTCACAGAGGATGGGGCTAACCCCAGTTCATAGTGGCTGTAAGTGCTACACTAAAGGGATCCAAGGTAAAAGATGAGTGGTCTGACGTATAAAAAATGGCCACAGCAGTTTCACCCACTTGCAGCTGAGGCAAACTGCTAGCCTGCTGTGGTGGCAAAGGCTATTTGCTTAACTTTTTTCTTTTTGCACCTGGAAGGAGGACTGACAGCGAGACCAGTAGACTGTTCAATGGTGAAACCAAATATGGTGCCTCTTTCCCATGGAAGACGAGCAGTAAATGCCAGTAAAAACTACCAATCCAGAAAAGCTACTTTTCTCACAGAAAAACGCAGTAAAAAACACAAACATCAACAAAATTAAGAAAAAAAGAAGTTATGTTTTACCATAACGTTCCATCTGTGTTGTCGATCTTCTTACTGTGGGTTCGGTTTCATATCTTGGAACTGACTCGGCTGTTATTCCACCTCGCACCCTCCAATAATTCTTGAGCTTAGCTTTACTCAGAATGTTCCTCTCAAGACCACCTCAGATCGACTTTGCATAAGATAGTGACAGACAGGAAATAACATATCAGACCATATCTTTATTCACAGGGGAATAATATTCACTGTTGGGATAGATCCACTCCACGAAGAAACCCGAAAGGCAGGGGGAAGGAGGGTGGGGAAGTTAAGGAGAAAGTGAAGGTTGACAACACAGATGGAACATTATGGTAAGACATCTGATGTTATCAATCTTCACATTATTCTTGACTGTTGGACAAAGTCCCCAGCTACCGAAATCTTGTGATGTCTCATGGAAATATATTCCTGAGCACCATTGAACCAAATGATTCTTGTCCCCTAGAGACCAGATCCAGCTTGTAATGAATAACAAAGGTATGCGGAGATGCCCAACTAACAGCTGCACATATATCATCTATAGAAGCACTGGCATGGAAGACTGCAGAAGTGGCTATTGCTCTCGTATAATGTGCTTTTACAGGTCCCAGCAGTTGCACTTTCCTTTTGTTAAAAATGAAGGGTATGTAGATCTTGAGCCATTTAGCCAAAGTAACCTTAGAAACTAGTTTGCCCAAGAAGCAGAAGAAAAGTAAACAAACAACTGATCAGATTTTCTGAACTCCGTTCTGTGAAGGTAAAACGTAATGGTCTGTGAACATCTAGCAAATGCAGACAATATTCACCTTTGTTTGAAAATTTGGGAAAAAATATAGGACGTTGTATAGCTTGGTTGACAGCGTCAGAAACTACTTTTGGTAAAAAGGAACCCTATCTTTATGAAAGACCAGGTAAGAAGGTTTGCAAGATAATGCTTTTAACTCTGATGTTCTCCTAGCAGAGGCAATATCAATCAAAAATAAGGTCTTCCATGATAAATGTTTCAAGTTGCAACTGCAGTTCAAAAGGGGAACTAATTAAAGTTTGTAGGACTAAACTTAAGTCCTAAGGTGTAGTAGGATCCTTGTATGAAGGCCTCACAGCAATAATGCTCCTTTCAAAAAGGCTTTAACATTGCTTGTGGGACATTAGAGTCAAATTGTCTAGACCATTATGAAAATTTGAAATTACAGCTGGATAGTCGAATAGGACACCCCTGCATCGAAAAGTAATGCCAAAAATTCCAAGACCTTATGAACTGGTGCAAAATACTGGTCAAGATTGCTGTCTGTAGCCTATTTTGAAACTTTTTGCCACTTGCTGCTGTATAATTGTCTAGTCGGAAGTTTGTGGGAGACTAGAACAATTCGCTGAACTGGGGCAGTAAGGCTAGAATGCCTGGCTATCATGGGAACTGCAGAATCCATGCAGTAAGGTTGACATTGTAAAGATTTGGATGAGTAAGTCAGTCTGGATGGGACAATAGGTCTGGAACTGGGTCCAGCATGTAAGGTTTCTGAATTAGGTGAGGTCAAAGAAAGGGAAACTACATTCATCAAGGCCAAAAGGCTGCAATGAGAATTATTCTATTCTTCGACCCGTCGGCTTTCTTCAGAAATTGGGAAATGAGAGGAATCAGGGAAAAGGTGTATAGTAGACCAAGGGGCCAATCGTGGAGGACAGCATCTCTCAGTGACTCCCCCGGAGGGGGGGGATCAGGGCAAAGCAGCTGCTGCACTTTCTGTTCAGGGGAGATGCAAAGAAATCACAGCAGGGCTGACCCCATTGACGGAATATCCTTTCCGCCACCAAAGGGTCGAGAGACCACTCGTGAGGCATCAGAATGCTCCTGCTCAATTTGTCCACAACCACCTTGGAGCTCCCTGGAAAATGCATTGCTATTAGAAAATGGACAGATGAAATTGCCCACTGCCATACCCAGAGTGCTTCTTGAAAAGAAGTTAAGATTTGGTTTCCCCTTGTTTGGTGATGTACCAAACCATTGACATGTCATTTGTCTGAATCGCAATCATTCCCAAAGGGGAGGACTTCTTAGAATGCTTGCAACTCCAGAAGCACTGCCTCATCTCTAGAATACGGATGTGCAAATTGGCCTCTAACTGGGACCAAGTGCCTTGGACCATCTTTCCTAAATAATGCCTCCCCCCACCCTATCTGGAATGCGTCTGTGCTCACTATGGCTTGGGGATAAGGAGGAACAAATGGACGGCCCAACAGAATCTCATTGGAAAGCCACAAACTCAGGTCCCTCTTGCATAAATTGATCAGAACTTGAGACATAGGATGGCTCAGGAATGACCATTGTGATGCTAAGAGCCATCCGCATGTGAAACCTCACAAGGGGAAATAAAGTGATGGTGGCCACCATAGACCCTACAGCCTGTAACAGTCTTACAGGCACTGTTCTGTTGCAAATGATCCTGCTGACTTGGAATCTTATTCTCTGACATCTTTCTTGGGGAAGAGAAGCAATACAGATGCTTGTATCCACTCTATGAACTCTAAATGCTATGTTGACTCTAAATGGGATTTTTCGTAGTTTACTGTGATCCTCAGCAAACAGCAAGTCTGAGGAATGTATTTCCTGGCCTGCAGCAGCAGATGTCTGGTGGTTGCGGTAATGAGCCAGTCTAGGTATGGAAACACCCGGAATCCTTGCAGTCTGAAGTGGGCTACTACCACTGCCATGCATTTGGTGAACACCCTGGGGACTGTGGTAAGACCAAAGGGCAGGGTTCTAAAGTGAACTAATGAATGGCTCCTAGCCAGAAGCAAAGAAATCTTCTGGAGCATTTGTCTATTTTTATGTGATAATACACATCCTGAAGATCTACTGAGCACTTCCAATCTTTTTCTAAGAAAAAAAGTATAGACTGAATCGTGACCATCCAGAATTTGGTTTGTTAAACTGACTTGTTCAACATGCTGAGATCCAACATTTGTCTCCAGTTGCCCATTTTCTTTAGCACTAAAAATAATCTTTAGCAAATTCTGGATCCTTTCTGGTCTGGTGGGACTGGTGGAACTGTTTTGTATTTCTAAAATTGCTGCATCCTTGTGATTGGGTGGAACGTCGTCTGGGATTCTCTCTGGTTGATTGGGATGATTGGAAAAGGGGATATTGTAGCATCTGGTTATAATCCTCTGCACCCATCTGTTGGTTGTTATTGTCAACCAGGCAGGAGGGTGCAGGGATAGTCGTCCCCAGACTGCCTTCAGAATATGGCAATTGGGCCTCCCTTCAGGAGCACTGGTAGGAGTTAGCAGGGAACAAATCCCTGGAACCCTGATTTTGCAGACCACCTCTGCCTGCAGCATGGCGTCTTCCATTGTAAACCCCCCCCCCCCTCTGGCTCGGGAGGAGTCGTTACCAAGTGAGTCCCACAAAGGCCCTTGGGACTTTTTGAACCACAGCTTCCTAACTCCTCTGGTTCCTGGAGTAGGGCCCGTTGAGGAGTGGAAAAGAATACGCCCATGGCAGAAAGGGTTTTTCCATCCTTCTAACATCTGGTAAGGGTTTCTCTAACTGAGGCCAAAATGGGATGATTCATCAAAAGGAGCATTGACGAAAGAAGACTTAAATAGCTCCACAAGCTCACATAAACGCATCCAGGAGTCTCTCCTCTCGGCTATGCTGGAATACACTGCCCTAGTCTCTTCGGCTGCATGCGCCATGAGGCTCATGGACGAATTACATATTGACTCCAGGGTTGCCAGCTGGGAAGCTACCTTGTCCTGCACACCCTCAGCTATGGCTCCTGTCAGAGTATCTGAAAGCTCCTTTATCAGGTCTCGTTGGAATCTCAAAGTGTGCCATATAGTTGAAGGACTTAAGTGCAAGGGTCGATGAAGCATATACATGCTTCCCAAGTCTATCCATTGTCCTAGACTCCTTGTTAAGAGGATGAATAGTAGGACTCTCATCTGCAAGTTCCTGTTTAGTGGCTACTGCAACCACCATGGCATCTACAGGAATACCTTTAGACCAGTGTTACTGATCCTCCAGGGATGACAAAATACAGTCTGGTCTCTCGGGGATTGGCTCAATGGAATCCAGAACCTTCCAAGCCCACTGAGCAATTAATTTAATTAGATCGTCAGTGGTCAGAGAAATCCAAGAGGTAGAAGGCTGGGTATGGAAGGCCTGCAGTTATACAGATTCCTTGAAGGAAGGCCGATGGATGTCCAGCCACCCCTCTGCTTCAGGAGTTCTCCCCTTCACTAAAATTGGCATCTTCTGTATAAGATTTATTAGGGGAGTCAAAGTGCTTCCTCTTGCAATTCTTCTTCAGAAGAATCTCTTCAGTGGAATGTGCTGGAGAGGTATCTGAAGAAGACATAACTACTGTTGTATTATCCTGAGGCTTTAGTGCCATCTGTCCCAAGCCAGAGGCTGGTGGTAGCTCTGGCCGAAGGGAAGGACTGAGATGTTGGCCCGACGAAGAAAGTATAGACTGAGCCCACAATGGACAAGGCTGTCTTCATGGCCTGGAAGGCAGCCCCCTCGCCATAGAGAAATGGGAACCAGGAACAGAGATAGACTTCCTCGGAAAGTACAGTTTTGTACCTACCATAAATGTAGATGTTCGAAGATCCACATTGCTGCAGTCCTTACACTTGGGTAGTCCGCTGTCCTCGGTCGGCCCGAATATCAAAGTATAAGGCTGACGTCGGTCAAGGCGCATTTGACTGACATCAGGACGTCAGGGTACAAATGCGCATGACCGACGTCATATCCTCAGTCTTTTCTTGCCCCAGATGTCAGAAGACCCTAAAAATAAAGGTCAAAAACCAAAAGACAGCAAACCAACAACCAACCATCCTAGCACTAAAAATATGTACAATATATACAATAGACAATATACACCCAATTGACCACCCAACCCACACAACCGCCTCTAACAACAGAGGGGAAGGAGGGTAAATTGGACTGCAGCAATGTGGATCTTGAACATCTACATTTATGGTAGGTACAAAACTGTACTATGTTCTTCATCTCACATTGCTGCAGTCCTTACACTTGGGTAGAATCCCAAAGCAGAGGAAAGGGAGGATGGCCAAATTATAAGGAAGCAGGAGCTGCTAAAATGCCCTGCAAAACAGCAGTGGCAAAACCAGCCCTGGATTTAGAGTAAAGTGGTAGGTGATATTGTCTGGAAAAGTATGCACTGAACTCCAAGTAGCTGCCTCCAAAATATCCTTAGTTGCCACCCCTCAAAAAGCTGTTGAAGTGGCAGTAGCCCTAGTGGAATGAGGCCTAATCCCAGCTGGAACTTCCTTGCCATGATGGGAATAACAGAAAGCAATGCAAAACCCAATCCACTTCGAAATAGTTTGTTTTGACACAGGCTTGCCCTGAGAACTCAAAGCAAAAGAAACAAATAACTGCTGAGACTGCCTGAACCCTTTAGTTCTGTCCAAATAATAACGCAACTGCCTGTGTACATCTAAAGTGTGCAAAATATTTTCCCCTTTATTTTGGGGATTTGCATAAAAGATAGGCAAATGAATAGTTTGGTTTAAAGCCACACTAGAAACCACTTTAGGCATAAAGGAAGGATTAGTACGTAAAGATACCCTATCCTTATGGAAAATTAAGAAAGGCTCAACTGCCATAAGGGCCTGCAACTCAGAAACCCTTCTTGCAGAGGTAATAGCCAACAAAAAAGCAGTCTTCCATGATAAAACTTCAATTCAGCAGTAGCTGCAGGCTCAAAAGGTTGTAGAGTGAGTTTCTCCAACACAAAATTGAGATCCCAAGCAGGAGTAGGAGCTTTGTGGGGTCTTATATTCTTTGCCCCTCTAAGAAATTGCTTGAACAAAGGATGAGAAAACAATGGTGGGTCACAATCATAGTGAGCGAAATTGCTGCAGCATGAACCTTAATAGAAGAGAAGGACAAACCTTTGTCCAGTAACTCAGTAAGATATTGAAGAGCCACACTTAAATTAGGCCCAGAAACATCAAAATCCTTTGCTGCACTCCAAAACAAAAATCTCTTCCATTTGTCTGCGTACACTTTCCTTGTACTAGGCCTTCTGGCTTCCAAAATAACATTCAAAACTTGTTGTGGAAGTGGAGGCCCACTATGGTTCAAAACAGAATATGCCAGGCTGTTAGGTGCAGAGAGTGAAGCTTGACATTGAGCAAATGCCTGTCCTCCTGAGACAACAGGTGTGGAATCAAAGGCAAAGGCCATGGAGGCTTCCACACCAGGCTCCTCAGTAATGGGTACCAATGCTGTCGAGGCCAATCTGGAGCTATCAAAATCATCCTTGGCTTGTCTTGTCTGGCCTTTAGTAGTACCTTTGGGAGGAGAGGCAGAGGCGGAAAGGCATACACATGAAGACTGCTCCAATTGAAAGAAAGAGCATCCACTTTCCAAGCTGTGGGATGAAACCTTTTTGTGCAAAACTTTGGCAGCTGGTGGTTTAGTGGGAAGCGAACAGATCTATGTCTGAGGTTCCCCATGACACTGTCAATTTCCGAAATACATGAGGATCCAATTTCCACTCGTGGGGATCCATAATTTGTCTGCTCAACACATCTGCTAAGGAGTTCTGTGCTCGCGGCAGAAACCTTGCCTGAAGATGTAGCTGTAAACTGAGAGCAGTCTCCCACAAAATCATTGCTTGCCTGCATAGAGGATAAGAATGTGTTCCGCCTTGCTTGTTGATGTACCACATGACAGTTGTGTTGTCTGTTAGAATCAACACCTGCCCTGGAAGAAGTAAATCCTTGAAGGCTATTAATGCAAACTGGACTGCTAACATCTCTTTCAAGTTGATATGTAGATGTTGTAGTCTGGCAGGCCACTTGTCTTGTATCCACTTTCCATTCAGATGAGCTCCCCAAGCTTTGTCTGAGGCATCTGTCGTTAGAATCTGACTCGCCTCTGGCCAGGTCACAGAGAGTCCCTTGTTTAGGTGACATTCCTGTGCCCACCACAAAAATTCCTTTTGAATGCAAGGTATTATTTGAATGACAGTGTCCAAATCCTGGCAGTGCTGTGTCCATACATTTTGAGATACCATTGTAGCTTCCTCATATGCAGTTTGGCATTGGGAAGCACCAGAATACAAGATGCCATGAACCCTAAGGCTTGAAGGACTGTCCTTGCAGTCAGCCCGGACTGATGAGACAACTGATGAAAGTAAAGGGAAAGATTCTTTTGTTTGTCCGGGGTCAAAAAGGCCATCTGGGATGCTGTATTCAGTCTCACACCCAGAAAGCACATGTCTTGAGAGGGTACTAGACTGGACTTTATTTCGCTCACAGAATACCCCAGGCATCTTAGCACTGCTATCACATAATCCAAATGATGAAGAAGCTCGTCCCTTTCTTGAGCCAGAATCAGGCAATCGTCCAAATAGGGATAAATCTGTATTCCTTTTAACCTGAGGAAAGCTATCACTGGAGCCAGAACCTTCGTGAACACTCTGGGCGCAGTAGATAAGCCAAAGGGCAATGCAGAGAACTGATAATGAGAAGTCCCAGCTCGAAAACGCAGATACTTCCTGCAACTGAGTCTGATAGGAACATGAAGATAAGCCTCCTTGAGATCTAAAGTTACCATCCAATGATCTTTGCCTAGCAGAGGTAAAAGCTGCTGTAACGCCAACATTTTGAACTTGGGAATGTCCAGATAAGTGTTGAGGATAGATAAGTCCAAAATTGGTCTCCACGTGTTCCCTTTCTTTGGTACTAGGAACAGGCGAGAATAAAATCCTAGGCCCACTTCTGGCATAGGGACTGGCTGAATAGCCCCTATTTGGAGTAACAGAGAAATTTGCTTGTGAGCCTCTATTCTTTGTGGAGGAGGAACGTCTGGCATGCCTTTGAAAGGAGGCAAGGTATGGAAATAAAACCTGTAACCGTGGTGTATGATATCCAATACCCATCTGTCTTGGGTAATTAAACTCCAATTTTCTTTGAAAAGTGCCAACCTTCCTCCCAAAGGTGCTGCCAGACGAGAAGGCTCTGGCAGCTGAAAAGGTAGGTCATTGGGTCTGTTTACGAAAGGACTGACCCCTGCCCTCACCTGAAGACTGTGCAGGAGAACTCCCTGTTCTAGGCCTGAAAGAGCCCTGAGCTCTGCCCCTACCACGCCTAGATCTACCCCTAGACTGGGAATCATAAGAAGGATACATCCACCCCTTAGTAGGCCAATTTCTACTAAACTTTGGAGGCTGAACCTGCAAAAAATCTTTAACAGTCTGCATAGACTTAGCCTTGTCTTCCATTTTCTTTAAGACTGTCTCAACAGGAGAACCAAACAACACATCAGATTGTAAAGGAGCATCTAAAATCCGTGATTTAACATGGTCAGATAAATTCTGATCCCTCAGCCAGGCGTGCCTGCGAAGAACTGACCCAGTGGCAGCCACCCTAGACGAGGCCTGTACAGCATCAAAACCACATTGCAAAGAATGCTTACCCACCTGTTCAGAAACATGTACTAAATCTTGCAACTCTTTACAATCAATACCTTCCACCAGAGCATCAACCTTAGACTTCAATTGTGAAAGGAGATAGTTTTGGTATTTTAACATGTGAAACTGGCAATTCAAAGCCCTCATAGCTAGAGTGGAAGAAGTATAAACTTTCTTTCCCCATCTATCCAAAGCCTTGGCCTCTTTGTCTGAAGGAACCGGATTCTTGACAACAGAAGCCTTAACACCTTTAGGCCCCTGACTAACAGTTTCTGGGTCTGCCCTAGGACTCTTAAAAAGATACTTATGAGCTTCAGGCACCCTGTAATATCTATCCGGTTTAACAGGAGCAGGAGGCAAAGAATCAGGATTAAGAGAAGCCTCTGCAAAACATCTTCCACCACATCTAAAACAGGAGGTATAGCCAAAGGCCTATGCTGGGGTAAAACAAAAATTCTCTAAGCCTTTTCCTGGAATCAGAGAAGTCCTGACCTTCCCACTTAAAATGCTCCCTCATAGAATGAAGAGTTTCTGAAAAGAAAAATCCTCAGGAGGAGAAGCAGAAGGAGTAGAATCATCCACATCAGAGTCAGAATAAGGAGAATACTCCTGCAAGTCTTCAGTCAAGACTCAAACATCCAAGCCTGCTCAAAACTCCTGGCTCAGGCTCCACCCTAGGTCTCTTATCAGGAGGGGGCAAAGAACCCCTAATCAAAGAAATCAAATCTTCTGCCATTTTAAGCATATGCTTCTTGGGCACAGTTCCAGAAGAACTAGGGGTGACACCAACTGAAGCTGAACCTGGCCTGCCTCTGGGAGAAGCCTTGGAAACAGAAGGAGAGGGCCTAGCCACCCTAGGAAGGGAGGGAGTATAGTAACCTGAGAAGCCCCTTCAGCCTGACCTGCCTCCTGAGAGGCCACATCTTGCAATAATAAAGTCTCTCCCTGGGAACCCAAAGAAACCTCCGGTGGAGCCACCGGCTCCACCGATACCTCTAAAGAACCGGCGTCCGGTACAGACGGTTCTTCTAACCTAGGCTTAACTGCTTTGTCCTTGCGCTTCTTCGAAGAAGCGGGCGGAGCATCCGACGGCATTTTATAATTGCACCGCTTCCCAAAGACTAACCTGGCACAATCCAACCTTCTCTTTATAGTGCTTATTGAATCTAGCACAAGAGCGACACCCAACAACGTCGTGCTCAGGCCCTAAACAAGGAATACACAAAGTACGATAATCTCTATGCGGTATCTGTTTCCCACAAGAAATGCAATTATTGACTTTTTCTGACATCCGTAAATCACTGAGGCAAGAAAAAACTAAAATATTCCCCAACGGGGTACTTAGCCAACTTTGAACTCGGTCTGAAACTTCGAAATCGAAAAATCTCAGAACGCCAACCGGCACTTGCAAAGCTGCTTCTGCATCGGACCATGCGGCAAAAAAGACTGAGGATATGACGTCGGTCATGCGCATTTGTACCCTGACGTCCTGATGTCAGTCAAATGCGCCTTGACCGACGTCAGCCTTATACTTTGATATTCGGGCCGACCGAGGACAGCGGACTACCCAAGTGTAAGGACTGCAGCAATGTGAGATGAAGAACATCTGTGCTCACGCCCCGCACAGAGGAAGCCATCTCCAAAGCTGAAGCTGGAGCTGAGCTTACATGTCCCAACACCCCAAGGAGCATGGACAGCTCCGATAATAATTGGAGTGGAGCCACGCTTCCCGGAACAGACAATGAAGCTTCGGCCCCACAAGGTCTCCGGTTCCGACAGAACTGAAGAGGTGAGGGTTATCAGTGCTGGAGAAGTAGATTTGATTGCCACTGACGCAGGCAAGACCAGGATAGTCGGCGCTGGGAGCTCTGAAGGCTCAGTTGGAGTCAGAGGAGGAACAATAATTGGTTTAGAAACTTGTAATGTTCCAGTTAGACAGGCTAGGAACCAAAGAAGCGAGTAATCCCCTCGCCATCGGGAGCTGGTCCACCAGTCTCAGAACAGCCTCTGTGAGGTTCTTGGTGGAACGAACCGAAGAGACAGACAGGGACTGGGGTCTAACTAAAAACTAGCTCGGAGGTCAGTCTACAAAAGGGTCACTAGACGGGGGAGCACCTTGCAGGGTAAATCCTTAAAAGAATACTCCTTCGGTTCTGAGATCGGAGGAACAGAGGAGGGAGAGGAAGTCTGTTGCAATAAAGTACTGGGTACCAGAATTGTCAGTGCAGGGGATGGCACCACCAGCACCAAGGATAACTGGGGAAGCCTTAGCCTTTTTTTGTAGATGGTTACGATGAAACTGTCAGAACCGAGCGACTCCTCTTCTTGGTTCCTTCACATCTAGATAAGGAGGAAGAGGAATGGGAGCAGACACCAGTTTTGGAGGATACAGCTATAGCCTCATCAAAACTAGATTTTAAAAGGCCTTTCAGGATGAGTTTATTTCTTCTCTCTGTGAGGGCCTGGTGACTAAAGCCATGACAGATGTTACAGTCCTCCTGAAGGTGCATTGGGCCTAAGCAGTAGACACACAAGGAGTGTGTCAGAATTAGGAAGCTTCCGGATCACACTTCTGGCATCTTTTGAAGTCACAACTGCGTTTAGTTTTCTCAGCCATAACCACACACTAGCCACAAAAAGACAGACAGAAAGGAGAAAAGAAAGTTGTTGTTTTTTGATTGGAAAAAAGGGGAAAACGTACTAATGATGGTACACAAGAATTACCTTAAGGGTAAGAAAGAGGTAACAAAAATGGTAGAAGAGATTACTTTGAAGTTAGCAAACTACCAACAATAGTACTAAAGAAAAAACACAATCGTATTAAGGAAGAGGAGCTGGGTAACAGAAAAAAAAAAACAAAGAAACTGTGATGAAAGACTTTTGAAAAAAGGGAACTCTAACACTTACAATAGAAATAACGCTAATGCGAGAGTTAACAGAAAACAAATGTGTATGGCACTTGACAGGAGTATTCTGGGTAAAGCTAAGCTCAAGCGTTTTTGGAAGGTGCTAACTGGAATAATGGCAGAGCCAGTTACAGAACCAAACCAACAGTCAAGGATTACATGAAGACTGACAATATCAGATAAGTTTTCTTTTGGGGGAAAAAATCTTATCTGCTCAGCAAAGGAAAACACAAGCTGACAGTGAATCCTCAAAAGCCCCAGAAGAGCTTTCCATTTGGCAGCAGTAAAGCTCTAAAGGGCTTCACACCCAAATTTGTCTTTTAGTCAGCTCAGCTAGTGCTACCTGAGAGTTTGGGTACATGGAATGTGCCCTAAAGCTTTAGAAACTGGTCAGCTGTTATATCCTTAGTAAGAGATTATCCATATAGCTAAGATTACTGCAGCAGTGATCAAAATGATTATACACACACACACACACACACACACACACACACACACACACACACACACACACACACACACACACACACACACACACACACACACACACACACACACACACGCAATTGTATGGGAAGTGAACTTGTATACAAGCAGAATCATGCACACCAGAGAGAGTATGTCAAGATATCAAACTTTCTCAACTAGGCATCAATCTACATGTTACCAGATGGGTAGCAAACTGGCTCACTGATAGAACCCACCTAATCAAAACAGGGGAAGCCACCTCAAACAGCAGATCCGTAATGAGCGACATACCCAAGGGATCGGTCTTGGGGGTCTCTGTTATTCAGGATATACTTATCTGAGGTGCAGGCCAAAACCAGTGGGCTATGGCTGACCAAGTTTGCAGATGACTGCAAGCTGGGCACAGTCATCAATTCCCCAAATTATGTGGATGTCCTCCAAGAGGGTCTCACCCAGACAAATGACTGCTTCCAGAAACATGGCCTCAAGATGAATGCCAAAAAAATGCATCATCATCCCCTTTGGGGAGAGTGACCTCCCCACATATCACATTAATAACATCCTAAGCACGTAATCAATCAGAAGTGATTTGGGCATCCGGGTTGATAGCAACCTGACTTTTGATCACTATGTTGCTTGCATTGTACGGAAAGCTTTCTACATGGCCAACTCATAAGTAAGGGTATCTCATCCAGGGACAAGGAGGTCATAACATCCCTGTATTCTTCACTCATAAGGTCAATTAATGAGTACAATGCCCCCCCAGGCATGTACCTCACAAAGCATATGCGATACCACATAGGCTCCTCACCAGAAGAATCCAGGGCCTCAAACATCTACCTTACACAGACAGTCTAAAAGCCCTGTCCCTCTACTCAGTCCTCAAAGGTGACCTCTGTCTGGCATATAAAGCAATTTCAGACCCCATTTTGATGGGACTGCTGCAGATCCGCAAGTCTAGCTCCACTCGAGTAACCCGCCCGTACAACCTCAACCTAGTCTGTGACATCAATAGGACTTGTTGGCAGGACAGATTTGTGCCCCAGCGACTCCACCATCTGTGGAATAGACTCCCTCTCCACGTCAAGCAGAATACCTCATTATCCCTTTTCAAGTGCAACCTGGATAACTAGACGGGAAACAGAAAATACACCCCTGGAATTCCACCTGTGTCCCTGCTGGACAGGGGCTTTGGATGCTGACTTGTCTAAACTCTTGGCTAGGCTTATAAAGGTCTCAGGGCAAATAGCCTAGTAACTTCCGATGATTCTATGATCTAAAGTTTGACCACACATTTATTAAAATAAACTATCAAAACACATTCCATTGAAATAAAAATAAATAAATAAATAAAAAATGTTTGCAGGGGATCGAGCTCTCTGCACCCCCCCTGTAACTTAAACATTCCAACTCTGCACTGCAGTGAGGAAAGGCAAATTCTAAATCCCTTCTGACCCACAATCTCGCCAATGCAAACACTGGCAACATGAAGTAAGTGCGATTTAAAACTCTTTTGCTGGTCCGTACACTGTACAACCACCTGATAGCTCAAGCACTTGAATGACACCAGTATATTTGTGTGTGTGTGTGTGTGTGTGTGTGTGTGTGTGTGTGTGTGTGTGTGTGTGTGTGTGTGTGTATGCGCATATCTATATTATAAAGATATATACACACACACATATATATATATATATATATATACATATATTATATATATATATATATATATATATATATATATATATATATATATATATATATATATAATGTATATTATATATATATAATGTATATTATATATTACACATTATCTAAGTACCTGTGCATACCACACATATAAAAAAATGATTTTGTTAAGAATAATAAAAACATTTAAAATCAGAATAGAAAGTAGCATCACTAAACACACAGATCACTCATAACATCTAACCTACAAAATACTAGAAAAATAAAACAATTTCCTTTTATGATGTCTACACTTGACACTAATCCAAATTTGTCTGAACAGTGGTAGTGTTACAAAAAGAGAATATAAGCTGTATGGTTTGAGTTAAGGATAGGGGCAGGTTTGTATTACAGGAGGAGCAGGGGGGCAAACCACACTACACCTAACCCCTCACCTAAAAAAAAAAAAAAAATACTCCCACACTAAAAGCTATCCCCATACAATAATCCTAAAAAGCATACATTCAACACCACACTTAGCTAAACAACCACCTGCTCAAGTCAACACACCCAATTCTGTTTTTCTGAAAAAAGTGCGACTGAAGAAAGGAACGGTACCCATAAATATGCATTATGCATCACACTCTCACACTCAAGAAATCAGAGTTATTACTTACCATAATTACAAATTTGTAAGCCCATCATCAGCAATCACCAAGATGGATGCTGCACAGATTAGGATCACTCATGTTTCTATGTTGCCTAGAACACTACCACCTTTCCTCACCATGCACTGTTCATTTAATACTCTCCAGTTCTTCATATTTAAGTACTGAGCTCAGAAAAAAAGAAAGAAGGTAAAACAGTAGGACGAGAGCTCCAGTCAAGATAAACTGCAGATTCATAGGTGTGTACTAGGCTAATGGCCCTGGAGCCTTTACAAGCCTGGCCCATAGGATTACCCTGGCATTGTGCCACCCGACCTTAGTTCCCAGTGCCACTGTCGAGTAAAGCCGCTGGAGTGATCCCTGGGGTGAATTTTCTATTTCCCTTCCACTCAAGATTTCTCTTGAAGTGGGCCATTTAGGTGCTCTACTTGACATGCATGAGAAGTCTATTCCATTGCATGGGCAGTCTCTGGGTTATGAATCTGTCCCTCCAGCATGTTCTGTTGACTGTGGTAATGAGGTTGAGGTCTCTGGAGCGTGTGGTGCAGAGGGATTGGGATTTCTTCAGATGTAGCATTTCTAACAGAGCTGGGTCAGACAAGTAGTCGATATGAAACAGAGAATAGTTGGAGTTTTTTATTATGTCCATATAGGACAAATGTTTAAGGCCTAGGATCCTCTTTCAGAGGTACTTTTGCGGCCTCTCCAGTTGTTGCAGGTGTTTAGTGTGGTACATGCCAAATGGGGCATTGTACTCAATGATTGGCCTAAAGAGGGAAGAGTAGAGGGATACAATGACCTCTTTCTTCCTGGATGCAAAACCCTTATTAATGAGATGTGCCACATAGAAGGACTTTCTGACCACAGTGGCAATGTGGTGGTCAAAACAGCGACTGCTGTCAACCTGTGTTCCCAGATCTCTTATAACGCCTTCTGTGTTCATGGGAACCAGGTTTTTCCCAAAGGGGATGAAAACACATTCTTTCACACTGAGCTTATGGCCATAGTTCAGATACCAGTTGTTGGTCTCAGAGAGGTCTTTCTGTAGGATGTCTACATCATTTGGGGAGTTAATAATAGCTCCCAACTTGCAATAGTCTGCAAACTTTGTCAGCCAGTGTCCATCCGTGCTGGCCTGGACATCAGAGAAGTAGATACCAAACAAGAAAGAACCCAGGACCAAACCCTGTGGGACTCCACTTGTGACTGGTCAGCAGTCTTACTTGGGAGTCAGCTATTTTCACACAGAGTTCTATCTGTGAGCCAGTTTGCAACCCACCTAGTGATATAGGGGTTGATGCCTAGCTTAGTGAGTTCTTCTATAATTCCTGAGTGAGGAATGGTATCAAAGGCCTTGGCCAGATCAAGGTAGGCTGTATGAACCACCTTGCCTTCATCTACAGCTCTGGTGACCGACTCAAAGAAGTTGAGCAGGCATGATCTACCCTTCACAAAACCAAACTGTGTGGGATCCAGAGTTTGCAGATTCCCTATATACTTGTATATTAGGTCCATGACGATGCATTCCATAGCTTTGCATATACGACTCGTCAGGCTAATGGGGCAATAGTTCCCAGGGTCTGTAGTCGCTCCTCCTTTGTGGAGAGGGATGATTGCACCAGTGCACCATTCGGTAGGGACAAAGCCTGAGGTGAGGCTGCGACTGAACAGGGTACACAGGTGAGGTGCCAGTTCACTCTGCAGTTCATGTAGAACACAGCCAGGGATATTGTCAAATCCCATAGAAGCTGTATTCTTGGCCTTAGACAGTGCTGTTTTAACCTGTGCAGCAGTAATACTGGGTGCCTGGCAATCTACTGGTATTGTAATTGGTCCCGTGGGGGTAAAGTTGACACTGAATCTGTCGGGAAGTATACTGGCAATATCTGTTGGCTAGATATAGGGGGTACCATTGTGCAGTAGCTCAGAGCAAATTTGGGTATTGCCGTGGAGATTCTTTACATAACTATAGAAAGCTTTGTGGTTGTCTTTACTACCTACTGCAATACTGTTTTCATAGCTAGCTTTAGAGGATTTGATGAGGGATCACAACTTTTTGTTGAAGCTGATAAGGGAGTTTTTCCAGTCTTGGGACTTCACCTTATTCCACATCAGTTTCCTCTTTCTGTTGTAGAGTTTGTTTATGGCAAGGGACCACCAGATTGGCTTTCGTTTTTTGGAGGAGAGCATCTTGGTTCTATTGGGTATGGCGAGATCCATGCATTTATGCAAGTATTCGCATTGGTGTATAATTTGGCGGTCATGCAACTTATCTCTATTTGCATGGGTGCAGTGAAGTTAGCCCCCTCTGTTTTTAGGAGCCCAAAGTTAGCTTTGGAGAAGTTTTTAACGGCGGTTACCTTTGCGGGGGGGGGGGGATTTCCAAGGCGATTAGTTTGTATGGGATCTAACCAGGAGGAGTTGACTATTGGTGTAGAGCAACGGTCGCCCATGTTAGTAATGACCAGGTCAAGGATGTTGCTACCTCTAGTGGGGGTAAGAACAAACTGGTCCAGGGCATTGGAATTGATGAATTCCAGGAAACGTTGGGCAAGTGTACTGGTGCATGAGCAGTTTTCCGAGGTAATGCAGGGGTAGGTGAAGTCGCCCAGTATGAGAGTGTTAGGTTGGGCCTTAATATTCTCCAGGGTGCTTAGGAACATGGAGTGCGGGTTTTGAGACATGGTTGGGGACCTATAGCAGCCTACGACCTGAATCGCTGTCTTACCCAATGTTAGCTTTAGCTGAAGTATCTCAGATGCGTTATGATGGGCTACCAGTCTGGATGTGTGCGCATCCTTTATGAATATGGAAAAATCACTGCCTTTGGAGCTTCGGTCCAAGTTCTGGGGCCGAAAGGTGTGGAATGAATTATAGCCTGGTAGCACAGGGATGCTTTCTGCTGCCTTGAACCAGGTCTCTGTTACAGCACAAATGTCAATGTTTTTCATTTTAAGAAGTGCTTTGAGCGAGTGCATTTTGAAATTTAGATTTCTAGCACTGAGCAGCATGACCCTCAGATTGCATTTGTTTGTAGATGCTACGGTGGTAATTTGGTCTTTGGAACACCACCTAAAAAGGCACTATAGGGGTGACCAGTATCCAGAAGCCCAGGGGTAACAGATGCAGGCCATCTCTGGCAAAGCATCGAGGTCGGTCAGTCATGTCATCCCAGGCAGACAGATACTGGATCCCCTTAGAATGACACCAGAAACTTAGCCAATTGTTGAATCAATTATTTTCTGTTTGTACTGTTGTATCATTAAGGGATGAACAGAGACCATGTTACCAAAAACTAACCTCTGACTTGCAGACCTATCATTATGATAATCAGATAACTTGAGCATCTTTTGTAATGACCAGGACAATTCTCCTGGGCTGCCACTATTATGGAAATGTTATGGAAATGTACCACAAGCAACAGTAGCCCAAAAGAAGACTTAGACATAAAAGATAATTTCCAGCTTATAGCATCTAACAAAGGCATTCGGGGAAGACCAGGTTGCACCTACAGTGGAATCATAGAAAAGGGAGTACAAGTAGACATAGTTCTAGAAGGGGTGCTTCAGTTAGAGGCCTTCCATATTTATTCTGACAGAATTCACTGCAATTAACTAATCTGGAAACAACAAAACTTAAAAACCATTACACATGGAGAAGGAATTCATCATGGCTAGATTACACAGGGAAAAAAGATGGGTATTTTTATTTAATGATTCAAATTTGATTGAATAGTGACCTCCTGCATAAAGCATGGATCCATTTTAAAGCACCACCCTAACTTTGTAAATGATTTGGTATGGAATTCTGAAATCACACATCTCTAAAAATCTTTTTGGCAAAAGTAATAGCTGCTCCAAGGGGATCCTCCAAGACAGTAAATGTCCCAAGGATGGATATGACCTCAAAACAGAAGGCCCAAGGTAAAAGATGCCATGTAAGAATATGTTACAAACCTTGGAGGAATAGCCCAGAATCAAATATTTTGGATAAAAAAGGACATGACTCCAGGAACAAGGTCTGTGAAAGCATTTATATTTTTCTGGACACCCAGACAGAGAGAGAGAAAAAAAAACAGGCTTACATGTTTCAATATGTCAGATTCTTGTCCACGACCTTGGGAGAAACCCATTTTCTTATAAAAGGCAGACTTTTTAACAAACAAAACTGGACAAACCAACCTCTTAGCTTTGGGGAGAAGTCCTCTGGTAAAATTTGCCTAAGGAATGAAACGGCAATAACATGAAAAGATTCAGACACAGTGGCTTCCACAAAACAAACAGGTCAAGAAGTAAAGCAGGATTATCAGGGTCAGACAGCTGCCTCAGAGTGATTCTGACTTTGCAAAGGCTGGCTTTCTAGATAAACCTTGAACTTTGTAATGACAGAAAAAGTGAGGGGAAAAGTGTAAAGCAGTCCAACTGATTTGGACTCTTAAGCATTCTGTTAAAAGAATTCTGTAGGGAGTGCAACTTCATTCCATAGCAGCGAGTTTCTGTGCTTCTGTATCTTCAAGGTAGTCTCTAACTTCATTACCAAACTCGAGAGGCCCAATAAATTGCAAGTCAAAAGATGTTGCATTTATGTCTTTGACAAACTTCATAAGATCTATCCAGGAATGCTACAGCAAAGCAGTGAAAGATCCTGCTGCTGTAGTTGCATCATCAGCCATGTTATACATAAGGCAGAGAACAAGGTTTCTCATATTTGAGGAAGTAGTGGCCTGGGTCTTTAATCTGCGCTTCTTTGTCTAATCTAGTAACTCCTCCAATGCATTGGACAATTCGTCAGCCAAGTCTCTTGTGAAATATGGCATATATGCAAGGATAAAATGATGGATATAAACATGTGTCCCAAATCAGTCCTTCAGTCTAGACCCCCTGCTAGCAGATGGGCAGTTCAGATCTGAGGAGTTGGAACATTTTAGTACAATTACTGCACACATTATGGTAACTGGTTTGAAAGTCTCTGCCTAAATCAAATACTGCCTTCAGGCAAGAACACACACACAGTGCTTTCTTTGGCATAAAGTCACTGTTTCCAAGTTCCCACATGTAATTTGCCCACCAAACGGGAAACCATCCACAACTTCTCTATGTTAAAGCTTTAGGTGTTCTACAACCTTTTTTGCTTTTTGTTTTTTTTTTTTTTGGGGGGGGGGGGGGAGTTGGAATAACAGCCAAATGCCAATGAGCATTCTAAAAAGTTGGGGTATTTCAGGGTGAAGTGGAACAGTTGACTCCTTCCTCATCAAGGTCCTCAACTAGGGAACATAATGGAGGTTATATGCACTTAGCCCTCTCACCAGCATTGGTAGGGAAGGCTTTGAATTATAAAAGTACAGAACTCTTAGATGAGGACAGTGTGACCAGGGATCTCTGAGGCCCTGAACAGGCGTGCACGTGAAGGGACATTTTACCTCCCCCAATACACACACACTTCTTATTGACTACTGGCCCTCTGTGATCAATCAGCCCATTTATTCTCTGAAGGGGGTGATACCATCATAAAGGTTATCATGCTAGCAGCCATTAGCGGGGCTTCCTGATTAAAGCCCCCATGTCTGTCCGTTCGGGGCAGATGTAGCAGCCTACATTATCTCAACAGCCTACTGTACTCTCACCTGCTATATGAGTGTTCCCACCCACTGTCCGTGATGGCTGCAATAGACCATGTCTTTGATTATGGCAACTTTGCCTGCAAGCCACCACCTGGAGAAGGAGAAACCACCACCAGTCCTTCCTCTCAGTGTAAGTGAGCCAAAATTTTACACCCCCTCCTACCCTATCCTGCTTGACTCTTCCAACTCCTGATCGACTAACTGAACTGGGTTGTCTGGGTCACAGTCAGGACACCACAGATCCCCTCTGAAGGGAGATTTGGGGTTGAAAGACTCCTACTGACCGATCTTTAAAAAATGGCTGGAAGATGAAAAACCAATGACAGCACTGCTGGCAGTGATGCCAGAAGAATTGGTGTTGGGACCACTGCATAATGACAAGCCCAGTCCCAGAAACTCCATCATCATAATCTATACTGGAACAGTCAGTGCAAGAAAACTGATGTCAAAAGGTCTAGCATCAGGAATATGAGTATTTGAAGAGATGTGAAAGATATTGGCAAAACTGATGCCTGAAAATATGGCATCAGGAAAGCTGAATATAGAGGGTGCAATTAAAGCATTCTTACAGCCATCGTTGACCAAACAAAAACTGGAGCCAGTAAAAGAGCCATGGGTATTGGATACAGTGGCATCATCAAAAAGGAAGCAGCTCCAGGCTGAAAAGTGAAACTTCCCAAAGACCCTGAGTCAGGATGAATTGGGAGGAGGCATGCTCAAGACCCTCTGCCTTTGGCTCTAAATAGCCTCAGACATCTTACTACAAGCAATGCAAGATAAAACTGGTGAAGTCCCAAACATGTCTGGTCTAGAATCAGCAGGTTGGGAGCAAAGCAGTCAAACAAATTTCATAGTGCCTGAGGAGGAATCTCTCAAGAATATTTGGTCGAAAGGTTGAGCCATAAAGCCTATACAGAAAGGGTAGATTTAAGTTTAACTAAATGAAGTATATACACGTTACTTTTCAACAAGGCTTGAGGACAGTTTTAACTATCAACTGAAAAGAGCTATATCAATGAGTAAAATTTGTTTCATTATAAAAAGCAGATAAAGCAGGAGACAGTAAATATACTTGAATTTTTTGATAACTTCCATGCCATGTCACCTAGTTAAAATCTGATGAAAAGGAACAGTAGCACTATGGGCTTCCCCTAAAGAAATCAAACAGTGAGTGTATTTGCTGGTGGGTGTAAAGCAGATGTTAAGAAGTCAGAGCATGGATGGGACTGTACAAACGGCACCAGAAAATCAAGAAAAAGACTTCTGATATGAAGGTGGCAAACTATTCTTTTGTGATGGAAGCAAGAAGAGTGGAAAAGGAGTATGAAATAGCTTGTACTCACGCACCAAACAGTTCAAACATATAGAAAAGTAGCTGAGGACAGATTTCTTCTGAAATCTGAAAGAAGAAAGCACAGTACTTTACTTAAAGTTACTATAACAGTAGATGTTTGAATGATTACTATGCAGCATCTTTAGCTACATGGGTTATATATATCCTGTTAAGGAGATAACAGCTGGCCAGCTTTCAAAGCTTCAAGACACCTTCCAGACACCCAAACAGAGTCTCAGCTCAAGCTAAGCTGACTGAAAAAAAAAAGTTTGATAACTAAGCCCTTCACAGCTTTCATGCAAACAGAAAGAGAGAGGCTAAAATCGAACAAGGACAATGTTAAGAAACTAAAAAATAAGGGTCCTCATACTGGGAAGAAAAACATACCAAAACAAGGTTGGGTGGAGACAGGGAGTGGCTACTGCTGCAATAATCATTTAAACATCTACCGTTATGATAAGTTTACCTAAACAACTGTACTCTGTTCATCATATGGATCATTGATGCAGTAGCCTTGGCTACATTGGTGAATTACACTAGCTTAGATTGACTGGGAAGAGGGAAGAGGAAGGATGAGTGTCCAGGAGTCCCTGGAGAATGGTCCTAGCAAAGCTTGTTCTAGATCTGGAAAAGGAATATAGTTTACAGACCGAAGACCAAGTTGCTGCTTCTAGAATACATCTAGTATCCATCCCCTTTCCAAAAAAGCACAGAATAAGCCAAAGCCCAATGAGACTGAGCCTTGTAGGTGTCTGGAACTTTCTTGTTGTGGTGCGTATAACAAAAGGTAATAGCATAAGACAACCACTTGGAAATAGTTTGTTGTGATACAGGTTGTCCTTTTTTCTTATCTTCACAAGAAAGGACGGCACAGTGGTGCAGCGGTTGCATTGTCGCCTAACAGCAAGAGGTTCTCTGGTTCTATTCTCAGCTGGGGTGCCTTCTGTGTGAAATGTGCACATCCTCCCTGCATTTGTGTGGGTTTCCTCCTCGTGCTCAGGTTTCCTCCCACGTTACAAAGACATGCATCTGAAGTGTTTCTCCCCGGACATCTGCTGAAAACTGGCTTCATTCCAAGTCAGACTTTGCCAGTAAATACATGTTAAATAAAATAAATGAATAGCTGACCACAGATCCTGAGAACTGTGCTCTGTCAAGAAAGTACCAGAGTTGTCTATGGAGTATCCTCTCCCTCTCTCCTTTTTATATTCTGGAAAAAAGACGGGGACAGGAATAGCTTGTCTCAATGTAAACTTGGATACCACTTTAGGAATAAATGTTGCCAAAGAAATCCCATCTTTATGGAAAATGAGATGGGGTTGACCCACCATAAGAACTTGCTACTCAGATACACATTGCTCTGACCTCTGCAAGAGAGGTACCACTGTTTTCCATGTTAAGAATTTCAAGTCAGCCTGACAGCCTGATTCCAATAGAGCAAGAGTTAGTGTTTTTCTAACACAAAATTAAGACTGCAAAGAGGAGCCACCTGTTCTCAGTGGCTTGGTATGCAACAGCCCATTCAATTTTTTTTTTTTTTTACCTGAGATTGTATTAAAAGAGGAAGACTGATTAGCAGACACACTGAAATGGCTAACAAATGAACCTTAAAGTAGTAAGGCAGACCAGAGGATAGTAACTCAACAAATAATGTAGAACCAAGGAAACATTAGCTCTGAATGGGTGCTGGTTCCCTTCTTGGTACCAACTAGAAAACTTTTTCTATTATGATTTTCTAAAAGCAGGTTTTGTGCCTCCTTTAATACCTGCTGTATGTCTTCAGAATATTGATACCTTTTAGGCACCTTATTTTCTATCATCCAAGCAGTTAGCTTGCAGATAGGAAGCATCAAACACCCCTTTTGTGAGAGTATGTCAAGTTTGTGAGGAAGCTGGCCATTTCAAAAAGGGAGAACCACTGTTGCATGGCTCAGAAAGTAGTCACACAACAATCTTTGTACAGTCCTTCTGAATCTTCAGAATGAAAATGGATATTAGTGGAAAGGGTGGAAAAGCATAAAGGAACATTTCCATCCAAGGAAAAGAAAAAGCATCTGTCTTCAGTCATTTTCTAAACCTTCTTGAATAGAGTCCTGGAGCTGAAATGTGATAAACTATTGTTGTACATGCAGGCAAAAGATCTACTGGGAGGTGTTCCTGCAGCTGGATCAATTCCTGGACGACTACCTGTTTCAATTTCAATTCTTGCTCCTGCTCAGCTCGTTCTGCCACACAATTTTGCTCCGATAGCATGCAAGATGCCTGCAGAGTGAGATTGTGCTGAAAAACTGTATCCCAGATTTCCATGGCTAGTCTGCACAGACAGCAGGATCTGGTTGCCCAGTTTGTTTATGAATCACGTCACTGTGGTGTTCTGTGCGCACACTTTTAGAGATCCAGGGCACTACAAATGACTGAAAGCATTAAGTGCCTTTATAAGTGACATCTGTTTTTCTGTGGCACTCTATAAAGGACTTGGTATTCTTTTTTATGTCAGCTCTGCTCAGGCTGGCTAATGGTTTGGCCATGTGGAAAGTGCCCTGAAGCTCTGGAAGCTGGTTGGCTTCTATAGTCTTAACAGGATATCATCCATATAGCTTAATGCTACAGCAGTGATCCATATGACAAAAGTTTGGTGTGTGAGAGAGCTGTACGCTGAGAAGACAAAGTTCCAGGCAGTCTGGCAAAGTTTTGTCTGCAGAGCATGCTTAATGCCTGTGACTTTATTGCTAGGGGTTACTGAAAATGGATCTCTTAGCAGATTAAAGACTTGCACACGTTCCTAGCAAGATTTGAGAAGGTGAGCATGGACGAGTGAAAAAACAGTACATTGAAACTGTGCTGCATTCTCTCCAAGATGAAAGGACTCAGCATAGATGTTGACCTGTCTGCAGATAAAACACACAAACAGATCCACAGATAACCATGACTAATTATGAAATTTAATTACTATTCTAACCAGCTCCACCAAGCAACAAACTTCTCCACACATTTCAAATAAAATTAATTCTACATACCTATGTGCTGACAAAACAGTTGGGGGTGTGAGCTGGTGCACAAAGGGCCAAGAGTTTCAAGGCCAGCAACGAGGAAGCATTATATACAACAGTTATTCGAATGGGTGTCAGGGTATTTTGATTTTAGATGATGCAAAGATCAACTATAAGCAAACAGTTTTTGATTTTTAAGCAATTTTTATAACCAGCCAGCTGACCTCAGGAATCTGGCCTTCATATAAACCTACTACAAGATTCTTTCACATTCCTTCAGGGACAGTGCAGTCATACCGCAAGACAAGCATTTTCCTAAAGCCACAGAACTGCAACAGCCATAACACAGGGAGAGCATATTTGCTCTCACCTCCTGCATAACTTATTCTGCTTGTTAACAAAAGACTTGAGAGAAGGACTGCTCCCTGACTTCAGTATGGGGGGGGGGGGGGGACAATCTTCAGATTACTCCATCCACTTGAGATGTGACCAAATAATCTACAGTTCAATACTTCCCCACTCTGGCAAGACCCTAAAAAAACAGTCACTACCTGAACCTAGATCATTAGTAGCAGGCCCATGTCTTTATCATAGCAACTACTTTCTAGTAGTGTTGTTAAAAACTCAATGGTAACATTCTGTGAAATGTCATATAAAGTGTATTGTATGAATTGAAACTAAATATTTTTTCTCTGACAAAAAAATAATAATAAATTCTGTGGAAGAATAAACAACTTTACCATGAAAGCCAGAGCTGGAGGGTGGAAACATCTCAAAGGTGAAATGTTGCGACTACTGTAATACTGTGGTTTGAGAACAGAAACATCAACAGCCACTCCATAGCTCCCTAGTTTTCTGTCATGCATTCAGAATTTAGAGATTAATGCCAAACGGCCACAAAACAAAAATCATTAACTTGAGCCCCATCTCCCAGCTAGTGTGTTGTCTAATGATCAAAAGAAATAGCTATGTGAGGATTTCCAAGATGGCTGCATATTACAGCCACCATGAACCAGGGTTAATTTCAACTCAACCAGTATAAAAAAAAAGTGTGAAAGAGCAAGAGATTCTGCCATCTTGAGTAAAATTCTGTTACTTTCTAGTAAGTACAGTACCTGGATGCCAGCAAACAAGAAATACAGAGAACCTCAGAGAAAATAAACTACAAAAGGTGAAAAGAAAACACTGTCTAGGAAGAATCCATTAGCAGTTCAAGCTCCAGCATTCAAGAGATGGCTTCCAGCAATTTAGAGAAAAACATAAATCAAATGTACTCAGAGCAGATTAAAATAAAGGAAACATTACATGAATATATTTATACTCAAACAAAAAGCTGTAAAATACAAGCTTTAACTAGATATTCAGATGAACTAAACTGCAAAACAGAGATTGAAATGGGAAAAAAAAACTGGCCGAGTATGAGTCTTCCAAGAAGAGCGGTGTTAAAAAATGGTAGAGTTAGAAGTCAGAGTTGAAATGGAGGGAACAGACTATTAATTTTAAGAAAGAACAAATAAGTAACTGAACTGGTATTCTACAGCAGGGTTTGTTAACTGAAAGAGCACATTGAGTGTACACACCAAACCTGTCCATGAGAAAGCAGCCAAGACTTGTATTTGTAAAGATGCAATTCTACAAGCAGAAAAAGCCAGTCCTGACAAAACTGTGACAGAGGGGTAGAGTATTAATAACTGTAGACAACAGAGACAGCTTGTGGAAAACGATTATTCACTGTACTACAGGCAGAACAGCAAATTTATCCCAGCTATCAGGGAGTGTCAAGAGGCAGGTGTGAGAGTCAAGATGCTTTATCCAGATGTCTTTAGAATATTTTTTCCTGGAGGATCAAAGACATCTTTTGAAAAAGAGCAATCTAAGGAGGGATATAAAAGTTTATCCAACAAAACATGAGCCATCAAGCAGAAGGGGGCTCCGTTTCTCATTCTTCTGACATTAAAGCTCAGAGACTTTTGCAGTGAAAACATTTCCAATATTTCAAAGGAAAAAGATTGGGAGACAGAAAAAAAAGCCCGCAAGTAAATTAGAATTGGGAATACTTTGGACTTGAACCAGAGTCTGGTGTTGAGAGATGGAGATGAACAGGAAGACGACCAGCAACACTGAAATTAGTGAATAAATGTGAGATTTTAAAGAATCACATTTGTAAAATACAGCTTTGCAAAAAAATGGCTGACAGACTGGACTTTGTTGATTGTTAAATCTGTGAGAACTGCAACGCATACACCCCACTTTATGCTATTAACGATTAGAAGGACACTGAAAAGGAACTGTAGTCTTACAAAACATTTCATGATATAAACCTCATGTTATATAGTAAAGCAGATTTGTGTAGTATGTAGTCAAGTTTATCATAAATATGGGGATGGGGGTGAGGGCAATTCCTTTTAGTGATTGTTCTATGTGATTAACAGGTACTTTGTTAGTTTTAAGAAGTATTCGGTATTACAGTGTAAAAAGAGATGAAAAGCTGGCCAAAAACAAACAGTCATAAGTTAATATGTTGTAATCTTAGTCAGCTGGGGTGGGGAATAGGGCGTGAAAGTAGAATAATGATTATTATATGTACGGTTGAGATGAGGCGACCCCCAACCGGGAAAAGCCGAAAGAAGAAGAATATGTATGGTTGAGAAACTCTTGGCTAGGCTTGTAAGGGCCCCAGGGCCATTAGCCTAGTAACCTCCTATGATCTTATGTTTTTTCTTATCTTTGCATAGGTGAATGTCTGGATTGATGCCCTTGGCTTAACCAAGACAAGTATGCTTGAAAAATAAGACAAAATGATGAATGCTGCCAGGAGATGTGCTAAGTTTCTTGCATACACAAGGATATTATCTTGTCTTTTTCCTTTAGCAAATGTTCAGCTGGTCAAGTCTGCAGCTGTAGCCAATTGTATATTCTGTTGCTGCGTTTCCATAGAAATGAGCGGTCTGCAATTGTAAGCAATCTTGAGAGTTCTGAACATTGTTTGCTTAAGGAAATGCAAAAGGCAAACAGTTCAGTAAAAAATAAAGTTTGAAACTATTGGAAATAAGCAAGCTTCCCTAACAGCCTTAATACATTAATGCATTTAATAGAACAGTCTATAATTTAGTTTTATTTAAAGAGGAGTACTTTTTCATAAGGCTAACATCGGGCGGCACGATGCCAGGGCACTTCTATGGGCTAAGCTTGTAAAGGCTCCAGGGCAGTTAGGCTAGTACACACCTATGAAAGGATTTTCAGAAAACATGCAAGCTGTGAGGGGACTGGAATAAGAAAAGGACACCAATCAGTGTAAAATGAGAGCACAGGCTGCAACATGCGCTTAAGCACGAGTAGCCTTAGTTTTAGGTTATATAATACCTGTGGCAGAGCTCTAGATTTGGGGCAATTATTCCAAACAGGGGTTTTAAATAATGGTTTTAAAGATCTACATATTTGTGTTTATTGCTCCAAATCAATACCGTATAGAGTTCTGAAAATTTATTTAATTTTTTGTTAGGGCATTCATTAAAACAAAAATCTTGAAAATGTGGCAAGAAACAATAGTGTAAACCATCATCCTGCCAAACATTAGTGTGTGCTAGTAATATAAAAGTTGGAAAACACAAAAGCTATCATGTACAACATGTGGGAACATAACTTCTGATCAGAATGGTTCCACTTATCCATATAATTTTGGAATGTAAATGGCCTTATAGGTATACACAAAAAAGTAAGAGTATTGAACTACATTAAGAAATGCAGAGTGCAAATAGCAATGCTGCAGGCAGGAGACATCTGGAAAGTACTGAGCATGTGAATCTGATAAAGAAAGGATTTCAGGATTGATATTCTGCAGAATATCAGGGACAGAGGAAAAGGGGAGTATTTATACCAATTGCTAGAGAGAGAAAAAGATAACAATGGTAGATTTCTGGTTGTATGGGGCTACTGGCAAAGGAGGAGGATTACACTGGCATGTATTTATATTCTACCAAAAGTTACTTTTATGAAATGAATTATGAAAATTTTGGGAAAAATAATCAGCTTTCAGAAGGAAATATTACTTCTAGGTGGGGAATGGAACTTGATTTGCAAAAGTGAGGATGTATCTGAGGGCACCTAGAAGGGAAAATGTAACTAAACAAGATAGATTTCTGAAGAAATTTATGAAAATACTAGGTATCGAAAATACTATCACTAGAAAACACGTCCTTAATGCTCTCTCAGACCAAGAACACTGCATCAATGGGCCCAGACAATATCCCAGGATGCCTTCTAAACAACATGAAACATGACCTGTCAGAGCCTCTGGAATTACTATTTAACTGCAGCCTCCAAACAGGCTTTGTGCTGCTTGAATGGAGAAGAGCAACAGTCATCCCTCTGCACAAAGGTGGGCCATCTACAGACCCTGGAAAACTACAGACCCACAAGTCTCACTAGTCTTATATGTAAAGCCATGGAAAGAATTATCATGGAAATGATCAATAGAGATATAATAAACCTCCAGATCCAGTTTGGTTGCGTCAAGGGCAGATCATGCCTACTTAACCTGATGGACTTTTTTGAGAAGGTAACCAAAGCAAATGATGAGGGAAAATGGTTCACAGTGCCTACCTTGACCTGGCCAAGTAATATGACATAATTCCCTACTCAGACATTGCTAACAAACTCAAGAGGTTTGGTACAAACTCATATGTTATCCAGTGGATAGCCAACTGCCTCAGACAGGACCCAGGAAGTCAGAATTGGGGAGTTCACCTCTACAAAGAGACCAGTCACAAGTGGAGTACCTCGGGGATCAGTCCTTGGACCGCTACTTTTTGGCATTTGCTTCTCGGAAGTTAAGGCCAATGTCAGTGATTTCTGGCTGACTACGTTTACAGATGATTACAAATTAGGAGGACAATGAATCCCACACCGACACAAATGTTCTCCAGGAGGGGCTGCCACAGAAACAACTGGTGTCAGAGCCATGGACTAAAACTAAATGCCAAGAAATGCATAATAGTATCCTTTGGGAAGTCATCCACCCCTGGGTAACTATTAAAATTGACAACACACCCCTTAGAGCTGTCTCAGTTGTCAGGGACTTAGGGACACACATGGATAGTAATCTATCCTTTGACCATCATGTGTCTACAGTAGCGAGGAAATCATTCTATGTTGCGCAACTTATAAACAAAGGTATGGCATCCAAGTCTAAAGAAGTAATTCTTCCACTGTGTTCAGCAGTCATCAAACCTATCATTCATGCCCCTGTGCTATGTACCTAACCAAGCATATTCAACAACTGGAACGTCCACAAAGGTTCCTTACTAAAAGAATAGAGGGCATAGGTAAAATGCCCTATGCAGACTGCGTCAAGGCTCTATCCTTCTATTCCGCCTCCTACTTGCCTTTAAGGAGAGATCTATGCCTGGCATACAGGGCATTGTCAGACACCACTCTGATGGACCTCCTGCATATCCACAAAACAAACAGCACCAGAATTACCCATTCTAAAGAATTAAAC
This sequence comes from Protopterus annectens, assembly GCF_019279795.1. Taxonomy (NCBI): domain Eukaryota; kingdom Metazoa; phylum Chordata; order Ceratodontiformes; family Protopteridae; genus Protopterus; species Protopterus annectens. Next base: position 1,259,232,293 of record NC_056743.1, read on the forward strand.
CTTCCCTCTGATATAAATAGTACCTGATGGAGAGACAGGTATGTTTCCCAGAGACTACCCCGTCTATGCAACAGGCGCCCCATCAATGTGAAGCAGAGGTTCTCCCTAACCCAATTCAAGCGCAACTTGGACAATTGGATGGGGAACAGGAAATTCAACCCTGGTTTGGCACCTATGTCTCTAATGGACACAGGTGACCTGTAAATGGTTCATCTCCTAGGCCCCTGTGTGTAATGTTTCATCTCCCAAACCTCTGCTTACACTCATCAAGGGTATCATAACTTGTCAGATTTGGGATGCATGGCTAGGCTTAAAAAGGCCCTTGTGGTCGTTCGTCTAGTAAACACTTGTGAACCTATGTGAATTCAGCAGTACAAACTCAGAGACTTTACACAACTACTTAAGACTAGATAGAAAAAGAAGTTATATTACCATAACGTTCCATCTGTGTTGTCTATCTTCATTTTTTCCTCACGAATGGGTTCAGATCCAATCCATCAGATATGACTCTGCCAATGTTACAGCATGCAGCCACCAGATCTCTCAAGCTTCTCTTACCCACAATGCACCCTGCCAAATACCTCAGATGTTGTTTCCTGCTATGTTGTGTAAAAGGAGAGAGAGAAACCTGAGAAGCCATACCCAAAGTCATATAAACATTTAAATGTGCCTATTCAGAGACCATGCAGCTGCTCGTTCTTCTACAAGTCATGAACAGGGGTACGTGGAAGGGAATGTGAGGAACGAATGAAGACAGACAACACAGATGGAACGTTATGGTGAGTATATAACTTCTTTATCTGATGTTGTCAATCTTCATTCTATCCTCACAAATGGGAGAGTGTCCCCAGCTACTTGAATCCAGGGGGACTCAAGGAAGGATATTCCTGAGCACCATAGAATCAAATGATGCCCTACCTCTGGAGACCAGATCCAGTTTGTAATTAGTAATAAAGGTACTGCTGCACAAATGTCATCCCTAAACATCCTAGATTGGAAAACTGTGGAAGTAGCCACAGATCTAGTGGAGTGTGCTTTCAGTGGTTGTGTAAGAAAAATGCTTAATTTATTATAGATAAAGGAGATGCAATTTGTTAAACACTTTTATGGAGTAATGTTTTAAACTGATTTTCCCAATTTTGGTCCAGAAAAGGAAATAGTTGGCCTGCTTCTCTGATTCTTTCTGTTCTGTGTAGACAGAAATGCAACAGTCTATGAACATCCAATACATGTAAGAAATATTCTCCTTTGTTTCTAAATTTAGGAAAAAATACTGACAAATTGATAGAACTATTTACATTGGATTCTAACACCACCACTGAAAGAAAGGATGGATTGGTCCTTATAGTCACTCTATCTTTGTGAAAAAACAAGTAAGGAGGTTTAAAGCCATGGAGAGCAGTCCAACAGTGCAAGATTATAATGCTTCCACACAATTAGGCCAACTACTTTCACAGGCAGGGACTAAAGGTGGTGTCGTCTATATTTACAATCAAAAATAAATATACTTCAAGGCTGTTAAAAACAGGATGCACTTGAGCTGCTCCATGTTCAAATCTCCATAGGTAAAAATCCAATGCCACTTCCTTGCAAGCTATAGCCCCCCCCCCTCCCCCCGTCTATGACGCAGGAAACCCATACCATGTATTTAAACATTAGAAACACTAACCATCCAACCCAATACCACACACATGGGTGACTAACTACCCCACTATTAACTGGGAATCCTATATGACACCAAACGTACATGCCTAGAGATTCCTGGATTTTGTAAACACAAACTCCCTGGACCAGTTAATCAATGCATCAACTAGGGGTGCAACCATGCTGGATCTGGTCCTTACTAATATGGGAGACTGCTGCACACCTCCTACTGCAATGCCTTCCCTGGTAAGGTCAGACCACAAAATGGTCTCCTTTGAAGCAGAAATAAAACCTGGACCCCCAGCTAACCTGGAATATTCAGGAACTATTCTAAGGCTGACCTTCTGCTATTAGGCAAAATTTCAAGCCCCCATTAACTCTGAAAGCACATCTGCCTATGCAGAACTGTTCACAGAAACCCTGTACAAGCATGTTAATAGCTGCATAGAGGCAGCTGTAACTACCAGGAAGAAGTACAGAACTATGTCAAAAAACAAGCCACTGTAGTGGAATCACAGAATCAATCGGATGTGTAACAGGAGGAAGAAAGTCATGGTAAAACTTAGGAGGTGCAGCACCCAGCAGGATAAAAGCACACTCACTCAAACTAAAACAACTCAGAGGACAAATAAAGCCTACTAAAGCCAAATCTGAGGCAAGTTTGCCCCCCCCCCCCCCAGGCCAAGGATAACCACAAAGCATTCTTTAGCTATGTCCGCAACATGAAAGACAATACACAACTGTGTGCAGAGCTCATTGTAAATGGAGCCACCTATACTGAGCCAGAAGATATAGCAAACCTTCTGGCTGATAAATTCAGCTCCAAATTTACTCCTCTCTCCCCCTCAACCTTCCCTCAGGAAATATCATCAAATATAACCCCCCCCCCCCCCACTATCACTACAGAACAGGTCCTTAATACACTCTCTTAAGACCAATAACACTACATCAATGGGCCCCACACAATATCCCAGGATGCCTTCCAAATAGCATGAAACATGACCTATCTGGGCCCCTGGAATCACTACTTAACTGCAGCCTCCAAACAGGATTCGTGCCTCATGAATGGAGAAAGGCAACAGTCATCCCTCTGCACAAAAGGTGAGCCATCTACAGACCCCGGAAACTACAGACCCATAAGTCTCACTGGTCTTGTATGTAAAGCCATGGAAAGAATGATCATGGAGATGATCAATACAGATATAGTAAACCTCCAGACACTGGACCCAACCCAGTCTGCTTTTGTCAAGGGCAAATCATGCCTACTCCACCTGGTGGACTTCATTGTGAAGGTCACCAAAGCAATGGATGAGGGCAAAATCATTCACACTGCCTACCTTGACCTGGTTAGGGCATATGACACAATACCACACTCGGGCATTGTTGACAAACTCAAGAGGTTAGGTACAAACCCGTATGTCACCCAGTGGATAGCCAACTGGCTCACAGACAGGACCCAGGAATTTAGAATTGGGGAGTCCACCTCTACAAAGAGGCCAGTCACAAGTGTAGTCCCTCAGGGATCAGTCCTTGGACCACTCCCCTTTGTCATTTACTTCTCAGAAGTCAAGGCCAATGTTAGTGGTCTCTGGCTGACTAAATTTGCAGAGGATTGCCAATTAGGAGCGGTCACTGAATCTCACACCGACACAAATACTCTCCAGGAGGGGCTGACACAGACAAATAACTGGTGTCAGAGCCATGGACTAAAACTAAATGCCAAGAAATGCATAATAGTATCCTTTGAAGTCATCCATCCCTGGTAACTATCATACTGATAATACACCCCTTAGAGTTGACCCAGTAGTCAGGGACTTGGGGACACACAGATAGTAATCTAGCCTTTGATCATCACGTGTCTACAGTGGTGATTAAATCATTCTAGGTCACGCAACTTATAAACAAAGATATGGCAGCTAAGTCCAAGGAAGTCATTGTTCCACTGTATTCGGCATTCATCAGACCTATCATTGAGTACAATGTCCTCTTTGGTATGTACCTAACCAGGCATATCCAACAATTAGAACATCCACAGAGGTTCCTCACTAAAAACAGTACAGGGCATAAGTAATATGTCCTAAGCAGACTGCCTCAGGGCCCTATTCCTGTATTCGGTTTCCTACAGGCTTTTGAGGGGAGATCTAGGCTTGGCATACAAGGCATTGTCAGACCCCATGCTGATGGACCTTCTGCATATCTACAAAACAAGCAGTGCCAGAATTACCCATTCTAAACAATTAAACCTTGTCTGGGATATAAACAGGACCTGATGGAGAGAGAGGTATGTATCCCAGAGACTACCTCATCTATGGAACAGGGTCCCTATCCATGTGAAGCAAAGTTCCTCCCTAACCCAATTCAAGTGCAACTTGAACAATTGGATGGGAAACCGTAAATTCATCCCTGGTTTGGCACCTATGTCCCTAATGGAAACGGGTAACCTGTAAATGATTCATCTCACAGGTCCATGCTTACACTTATCAAGGGTATCGGAACTTGTCAGAGATTTGGGATGCATGGCTATGCTTAAAAAGGCCCTTGTGCTCGTTAGCATAGTAAATGACTATGGACCTATGAACCTATGAGAACATGGTGCCTGGATCTCAAATTTGTCTTCAGAAGTGATAGCAACCAAGAAAATTGTCTTCCATGAAAGAAACTTAAGGTCACATATAGCTGATTGTTCAAAAGAAGGTTGTGTGAGAGACTGCAACATTGAATTTGGGTCCCATGGTGGTGTAGGGTCTTTAAAAGGAGGCTTTAGGAGGAGTGTCCCTTTTAAGAAGGCCTTGCTCGACTTGTGAGAAGCTACGGGTGTGCCATTCAACCCTGTATGGTAATTAAAAAATGCTGTTAACTGTACCTGAATAGTTAAGGTACTAGCGCTGTTTTGAAAAAGGTGAGCAAGGAAATCTAAAATGTGATAAATAGAGGCTGAAAAGGGATTAAGTTTATGCGCGGAGCCCAAATGGTAAACCTGTTCCATTTACTAGAACATGTTTTCCTTGTCGAAGGTTTATGGGAAGACCGGATTGTGTGTCAGACAGGTGAGGAGAGCATAGGTTGGCTACTAAGGGAACTGGAGAAACCAAGCAGTTAGCTTGAGGTTTGGTATATACAGGTATAACATATGCCTGTCGGGTGAGGCAGGAGGCCCAGAGTCAGATCTAGGTTCCACGGTGGTTGAACCAGGTGAGGCCATAGGAAGGGAAACCAGATTTGTCAAGGCCAATAGGGGGCAATGAGGATCACTTTGTTCTTCGAACTGGCAGCTTTCTGCAGAAATCTTGGCATCAATGGGGTTGACAGGAATGCATAAAGAAGACCAGGAGGCCAATTGTGAAGTAGACCATCCCTCAGGGACTGTCCCCATGGGGAAACCACGGCAAAGTAGTTGCTGCACTTGTTTACAGGAGAGGCAAAAAGAGTGCAGCATGGCTGTCCCCATCAATGAAAAATCTTCACCATCTTCTCGGTGAAGGACCACTTGAGTGGTAGTAATATGTACCTGACTAGTTTGTCCACCATCACGCTGATCTCCCCAGAATGTGCATCGCTAAAAGAAAGCAGTCTGAAGATATTGCCCCTGCCAGATCCTGAGAGCTTCTCAACATAATGGGTAAGATACGGCTCCCCATTTGCTGATGTACCAGACGAATGACATGTTGCCCATCTGAATCACAATTGTCCCAGAATGAAAAATATCTTGAAATGCTCACAATGCCTACAGCACTGCTCTCATCTTTAGATTTCTATGCAAACTGGCCTCTTCATGGGACCAAGTACCTTAGACTGTCCTCTCCAAATAATGCCCCCACACCCTATCTGGGAAGCATCTGTGGTCACTATGGCCTTGGGCTGTTGGGGAATGAATGGATGGCCATGGAGCAGTTGATCGGACTGAATCCACCAATGAAGATCTCTTCTGCATGTGTTGGTAAATTTTATCTGATATGACACTGATTGATGGATGACTGACCAACAGGTAGCTAGCATCCACTGTAGGATCCGCATGTAAAATCTGGCCAACGAACTAAGTTTATCACTGTAGCCATGAGGCTCAGCATTCAGAGGACTGTGCAGGCTGTGATTAATGTATTGTCTACAATCTTCTTGACCTATGACCTTACAGTTAGAACTCTGTAAGGTGGAAGGGAAGCAATGGCTGTGTTTGTGTTGAGCAGTGCTCCAATAAATTCCAGTGTCCAAGTTGGCTGGAGTTGTGATTTGTTGTAATGTATGGTAATTCCTAGGATAGCACAGGTGTGGAGAACCTGATCTCTCGACTGCATGAGTTGATGCCTAGTCAGAGAGGTAATGAGCCAGTCGTCCAGGTAGGGAAGCACCCAGAATCCCTGCAGTCTGAGGTGTGCTGCTACTACTGCCATGTATTTGGTAAAACACTCTGGGGGCTGTGGTGAGTTCAAGGGGCAGTACTCTGAATTGGTAATGACTGGGTCCCAGACATATATATAGGTACTTCCTGGTCCGCCTGTTCATCTTTGTGATAGTAGGCATCCTGGAGAACTATCGAGCACATCCAGTTGTCCTTATCCAGAAAAGAGAAAATGGACTGAACTGTGACCATCTGGAACTTGGTTCGTTGAACAGATTTGTGAGATCCAAAATTGGTCTCCAGTCCCTTGTCATTTTTTGCACTAAAAAGAACCCTGAGTAAGTTATGGATCCTATCTGGTCTGGTCGGACCTCTTGGATGACTTTCTAGCAGCTTTCGAATCTGAATTGCTGCTTGATCCCTCTGACTGGGTGGAACATCGGGGATTTTCCTGGGAATTGGGGGTGGAAGGGAAAATAGTATTATGTAACATATGGATATAATTCTCTGCACCCAAGTATCTTGTTAATTCTGGCTGGGCTCTCTGGTGCAGGGACAATCTTTCCCAGACTGTCTCTGGAGGTGGACAGTCAGGTTTCATTCAGGAGCGCTGATAGGGTTTATCAAAGAAAGATTCTTGTGAACCCTGGTTATGCAGGCCACCTCTGCCACAAGGGAGACAACACCCATTGGAGTTTCCCCCCAATGCCTCTGGGGGTGCTTCCTCCACGTTTGTCATGGAATAGACTTTGGGATTTCTTGAACAACATTTTCCAGTCACTCCACTGATTCCTGAAGAAGGATCTCTGGGGGCCAAAAAAACATATGCCCAAGGCAGACAAGGTCTTACAATCTTTCTCAGTGTTTTTCCTTCACTTTAGGGCCAAAAACAGTTGTTCTGTCAAAGGAAGCATTGACAAAATTGGACTTGAATGGCTCTGCAAAGTCTCAAAAAATGCATCTAGGCATGCCCCTCATGGAAATGCCTGAATCCACAGCTTTTGACATTCCTTTCACTATGTTGGAAATTAACCTCATGCAACTATTGGAAATAGACTGTAGGGTTGCCAACTGAAGTTATTGAATCCTTAACTTCTGCAGATACGGCTCCTGAGAAAGTATTTAATAACTTTTTGGTCAAATCTCTCTGAATTCTAACAAAATGTGCCAGATTACTTCAGCGACTTTTGCATTACAATCACTGAAGCAAAGACACACTTCCCCAGTCTGTCCAACACCCACAACTCCTTGCTGGGGGGAGAGAGAGTGGAACACTCGTCAGCTAGTTCCTTCTTTGTTGCTGTTGCAATGACCAATGACTATGGCATCAACTGGAACCCCTTTCCCCAAAAATGTCTATCCTGAGGTGGTGCCATTATCCTGTTTGGTCTCTGAGGTATTGGTCACTTAGGCATCATGTCTACAAGCCCATCATCTGGCAGAGTCACCCAGGAAGTAGAGGATCCTCTACCAAAAGCCTCTAGGAAAATGGATTCCTCTGCCGCAGGGTTGCAGGATGCCCAGCCACCTCTCTATTTCAGGATCTCTAGTATAAGTCTCCAAAAAGAACAAATTTAGGATGTGACCGTGGGGACACTTCACCTTCATCGAAATCCATGTCTTTAGTGACAAACTCCTGTGGGGAGTCTAGGTGTTTCCTCTTGCATGTCCTTTTCCTGGGTACTTCCTCAGTGGGATGTTCTGGGGAAGTCTTGGAAGAGGAAATCAAAATTCCCTGAAAGGAAACAGGAGGTTTTGGTACAGGATGTCCCCCTGGAGAGAGTAGTGGAGTCTTCAGATGCTGGGGCATCATGGAATAGGTAGAACCCAAGGGGGAAGACTCTGTCAGGACTGGGAAGGCAGCAAAACAATCTCTTCGCAGCCTCAAAGGCAGAGCTCAAGGGAGCCAGAGACGGGCTCTGATCCAAAAAACTGGGATCCCGAATTGTAACATCTTTCGGATCTGTCCAGTGCCGAGGGATCGAGGAACAGTGATGGCTCTGAAAACATCGAAGTCGAATGCTGTACCTCAGACCCAGCAGGCAGGCTTTGGCTCAGAGAGCTCTCCTGATCCAAAAAGATAGGAGGTCTCAGAGAATATGTCGGATCCGAAGAGAAGGAGATCCTCAGATCAGAGACTGACCGATTCAGATGACTGGGATCCTGAAACGCTAAGACAGCAGATGGAGTCCGAGGAGGAACTTGCAAGGGTGGTGTGGTGGAAGGTCAAACTGCCTGACCCAGAAGGGTAGGTACCAAGGGAAGACCTATCTGCCCCTGAGCTGAGAGTCTTCCTCGGCACTCTCTCCACATCTTCTTCTGTGAGACTTCTAGAAGAATAAGCAGACTAAATGGAGGGGGATGTTGGTCTCTGCAGAAGAGGAGATGGAAGCTTGTCAACCATCAAACTGGGTCAACCGATGTACAATAATGAGTACGAGAACAATAAACAGTCTCTTGAAGGTTGAGTCTGACCTGACTTTGATTGAGCTGGAACTGTAGTATTTGTTTTAGAAATCGTACGATCTGAAGGAACAGCCTGATCCAAAAGTTTCATCTTCTTTTGATTCGGGTGAGACCAGATGTTTAGCACTCCATTTCTGTGAAGAGACCAAGGAAGATTTTGACCAGGTGGAAGACTGACTTTGGAGACTGGGATTTTGCTTCTCCAAAAAGGAAGGAAGGAGACCTTTTAATAGTAATTTATTTTTACGTTCAGTTAAGGCTCGGGGGTTAAATCTGTGACAAATCGAGCAACCTTCCCGTAGTGTAATGTACCCAGGCAGTATACACAAAAGGAGTGTGCATCTGAGATAGACAACTTATGTCCACATTCGGAACATTTCTTAAATCCTGCAGGTTTTTATTTCTACTGTAACTATATGTTAAAATTCAAGATAAGAAAAAGAAAAATAGTAAGTCTTTTTTTTTTTTAAACAGGCTGAAGGAGGAAGGGATACCAGCAATGGTAAGAACTACAACCCAAGTTGTAAGAAAGAGAGCGACACTAATGATAGTATCTAGGAGTACAAAGTACAAAAGGAGACTGAAGAAAATGCAGACAAAAAGATTACAACCCTCAAGTTCAGTAGAGGAAAACACGAATGGAAATACGAAGTTGTAAGGGCAAGGGAGAATACAGAAAAAAGGAAGACCATAAACCACAAACCGTAAAAACAGTAAGGACCAAAAGGTTACAAGGTAAGCTACGGGGAAAAAATGAGTTAAAGAAAAAAACTTTACTTATCTAATACAGCTCAAGAGGGACTGCTAGACCACGTCCATTAGCTAGAAGCAGCAAACAAGATCTAAGGTATTTGGCAAAGTGTATTGTGGGTAAGGGAGAAGCTCGAAAGATCTGGTGGGAGCTGTAGCGTCGGCCAAGCTGGATCCAGCAGATTGAATCTGAACTCATTCATGAAGACAGAATGAAGACCGACATCGGAGATTATATTCCACAGGAACATTTGCATTTAATTGAAAGTTCCGACACAAATCCAATAATGATTTCAAACCAAGCACCAATAAAAACTAAGATAAAAATCTCAAGTAATGAAGCAAAAAAATGAGACACTGGCACTTTCCCACCTTCCTGTAAAGAATGAGGTATTTAAGGAATAAGTAGTGGAAATTATTCCAGCGTTGTTAGGGAAGAAAAATATCCTCAGCAGTTACAGCTAGTGATTAGGATAAAATGAAAATGGAGTTTAAAAATAGGGTAGAAATAAGAGAGAAGGTTAATAGGAATTATTCAAAGGGGCTGACAAAGTTTAAATGATTGCAGAATAACTGGAATCTCAAAGAACAAGAGCAGCTGCAACTGCAGAATGCTAAAGAGAAAATAAAGGAGTATAGGATAATACGCAGGAGTTTAGAAATATTGCTGTTAAGTAACATTTTTAATAACTCCAGAGCACAAAAACGTTTAGCCCAATGACTTAGGCAACAGAAAGCAAAAAAGGTAGTCTCCAAACATAGGGAGCCTATAACAAGAAAAATAAACAGAGATCCTGTAGAGGTATTATAGATATTTCGGAAATGTTATGAAAATTTGTACAAACCAGAGAAAAACAGAAATCAAAAAGAGCACAGATGGAAATATTTATGGAAGAGTTAAGTATGCCAAGGTTAGAGGTAGATGAACCTCAACAATTATCAGTTAAGGCAGCAGGAGATGAGAAAAAAAATGGCGATTTATAATCAATCAACAGGAAACTCTCTAGGAACAGACGGTATATTCCTGTGGAAGTTAGGAGAGAAGAAAGTGATTAAGATCCCGAAGATTTTGTTAAACAGCATTTTAAAAAGAGGGGAAACACCAACATCTTGGAAGAAAGCTGTGGTGGCTGTTAATACCTAAAGATGGTAAAGACCATCAGACCCAGCTTCATACACTAAACAAATGGGGATACAAAAACAAAAACTGAGAAACTGTAAGCTTTTGTTTATGGACATGGATAGTAAGATACAAGCAGTGAAAATGTTTTTTAGTTACTTAGCTTTATATACAGATCAGGCATATTTTTATCAACCAGAGAAAAAGTTGTGGACAATAAAGAGTTGAAGGAATTTATCTTAAAGGGAAAGAGGGCAAGGGTCAAGTGGGATAAGTTTATCCTTCCAATAGAACAGGGTGGTTTAGGATTATCTGATTTGGAGATAGTTTACAGCTACACAATTAAGGTTTTTATACAGTGGTTATAAAGTGTACACACCCCTGTTAAAATACCATGTTTTTGCAATATAAAAAAATTAGACCACAATAAATCATTTCAGACGTTTTCCCACCTTTAATGTGACCTATAACCCGTACAATTCGATTGTATCACTGGAAGTAGGAATACACACAGCATAGGCAAGAGGGGTCTGGAATTTACTGGAGAAAACTGGCAAAATAACCAAGGTATTGGGAGCAAATAGCTAGAGAGAGAAAGATAATACAAGAGGAGGAGGCTAAGAAAGGGACAGAAGAATCCTGAGTAGAACACTTGCTCTGGTAGAGTTTTTAACTGAACTTAGAACAGAACCTGCTGTTAAAAAAAAAGATAAGTAGTGCATACATTGTGTAATAACAATAAGAATCGGAGGTGGTTAGCAAAGGTTGAATAAGCATTTTACAGAGGAACAATAGGAGGACATATGTATGCTTCCAAGTATGCAATAAAGTCTAGAAGATTTATGTTTTGGTTGGAAGGGACTGCATAGGTATGTTTACACCCCAAGCAAATTCCAAAGAATATTTTCTCAGGTAGCTGACAAATGTTGGAGGTGCGATAGGGAAGAAAAGGGCAACTTGGAAAGTACAGTTGTACAAGCTGAACTTAACTAACAGTAGATGTTTGACTGTCATCTTCCAAAGCTTCAGGGTACCTTACATGTGCCCAAACTGTCAAGCAGCTGGATCTGAGTTGACTGAAAGACAAGTTTGGGTGCAAAGCCATTCACAGCTTTCCTGCCAGCAGACAAGAGGGAGGTGAAGCCCTGAAAAAACTATGCTAGGAACAAAAAAATAAATAAATATCTATACCTAAAAAACACACACACACACACACACACACACACACACACACACACACACACACACACACAAAGCAACAAAGGGGATGGAGGGAGCAGCAACAAGCACTGATCATTTGAACATACTGTTATGGCAAGTTCAGCTCAACTGTACTATGTTCGTATTCATCACTACTGCAGTAGCCTTCGCTACACCCATTACCATACTGCATTTGGGAGGTGGAAGGAGAAGAATCCTGAACGCCAGGAGAATGGTCCTAGCAAAGCTTGATCTGGACCTAGGGAAGGAATTAAGCTTATAGTGCTTTGTAAAAATATGTGCAGAGGACCAAGTAGCACCTTCTAAAATATATTTAGAATCCAACCGCTTTCAAAAAGCTACTGATTAAGCAAAGGCCCATGCAGAGTGGGCTTTGACCCTGCTTATAATAGATTTGTTAAAGTATAACAAAAGGTGATAGCCTTAGACAATCACTTGGAAATTATCTGTGACACAGGTTGTCCTTACCATCACAAGAAGAAATTGATATGAAGAGCTGAAAGATTTAGTTCTGTCAATATACTACCAGAGTTGTCCGTGGACATCCAAGGTATGGAGTATCCTTTCTCTCGCTCTTCTCATTTTTAGGTTCAGTAAAGAAAATGGGGAGAGGGCTAGTTTGGCTTAAAGTAAATCTGGATACCACTTTAGGAGTAATAGAAAGATTAGTTCTCGAAGAAACCTGGTCTCCATAGAAAGGAGAGAGGGATGACTCAACATCAGAGCTTGCAACTCGGATACCCTTCTTGCAGAGGTCATAGCAATCAGTAAAACTGTTTTCCATGTCAAGAACTTCAAGTCAGCCAGATTAGATGGCTCAAAATGGAGCAAGTCATAGATCCCAAGGAGGGAGTTTATTTAGAGGCCTCTTATGCAAAAACCCTTTTCAAGAACATTTTGACATGAGACTGCCTTAAAAGAGGAGGATCCATGGGCAGACATGCTGAAATGGTCAATAAATGAACCCCGACAGAGGAATAAGGAAGACCACAGGATAGTAAATTACACACATAATATAAAACCAGAGAACATTTTGTTGTTGTCTCTTTCGGCTTTTCCCGGTTAGGGGTCGCCACAGCAGAACTCCGGTCCGCTAATGATTGGTAGTTGATTTTTACGTGCCGAGTTACCCGCCCTGACGCACAATCTTCAACGAAGGTACTCCCATTCACGCATGTCTCCACGCAGAAGACGCTCTGAGAATCGAACCGAACAGGGTCAGACTGTGAGGCGACAATGCTACCGCAGCACCACAACGGCGGAATAAAACCAAAGAACTACCACTAGCCCTAAATGGGTTCTGGTTAAGATGTTGGCACCAACTAGAAAACCTTTTTCCATTTGCTAATATATGATTTTTTAGTAGCAGGCTTTCTTGCCTCCATTAGTATCTGCTGCACATCCTCAAAAAAAAAGATGCCTAAACGGAAATAAGACCCTATTATCAGGGCAAAATGACTGATGTTGGAGTATATCAAACACACCTGTTCTTGTGAGAGCAGATCCAATCTGGGAAGAAGCTTGTGGTAACTGCCTACAGCCATTTCCAAAAGAAGACAGAACCCATGGCTACCTAGGCCTTATGGGAGTCACCACAATGATCTTGGAGGATTCCTTCCGAATCTTCAGAAGTACTCTGGATATTAGTGGAAAGGGTGGAAAGGCATACATAAATATTCCTGTCCAAAGAAAAGTATAGGCATAGTCTTCCAGGCCTTCATGCACAGAGTCCTGGAACAGAATCTTGCCAGTTAATTGTTCACAGAGGAGGCCAAAAGGTCTACTTGAGGAACTCTCCACCGATGGCCAAAAGGTCTACTTGAGGAACTCTCCACCGATGGATCAAATCTGGAAAGGCTCCCTGATTTAGTTTCCATTCGTGAGGGTCTGCCCTGGTCCTGCTGAACTTGTCTGTAACACAATTTTGCTCGGATAGAATGCAGGATGCATGTAGAGTGAGACTGTGCTGTGAAGCTATATCTCTGTGGTATTGTATGAAACCACTTTAATAGGTCCCCAGGGGTCAAAGATGGTTCAGAGAACTGATTGTCTTGATCAGGGCAAACATCTCCTATAATTATGTAGTTGTGTCTGTCCTTGGTGGCCCACACCCCCTACACTTTCATCCCAAGCAAAGTCCAAAGTGTCTGTGGTGACCAACTGCTTTGGGGCAAGGAGGGAGAAGGAGAGACCTGGATTTAAGGATATCTGTAGTCTCCACCAAAAGATTTCTCTTCTGACAAACCTCAGCACTGGGATTTGAAGATATAAAGGGTGTTTATACTGGGACCAAACAGATTTCAGATTCCACTGTATCCTTCTCATTTGCAGTCTAATCAGAGCTATCATGAGAATCATAGATGCCATGAGACCCAAAATCTGGAAGTATTCCCTTGCAATGACTGAAGTCTGAGTGGAAAACCCTAGGAATAGATCTAAATAAAAACCTATTTTTTCCCGTGGAAGAAAAGGTCTTTGAACTGTGCCTAATTGACATCCAGGAACAAAATGCCATGTGAGAGAGTAAAGAAAGACTTGAATGTTCTCCTGAAATCCTAGCTTGTATAAGAGATCACTCACCTAAGAGAGAGATTCCACAAAAAGAAAAAAGACTATGCAAAGATAACCAAGCAGTATAAATACGGAAAAAAAGTGGATACCCTGTAGCATGCAATGAGTTGTAACTGGAGCCAGACACTTTGTGAGCTCTCTTGGTGCAGTGGATACACCAAAGGTTAAGTCAGAGAACTAATAATGTGATCCAGACATGCAGGAAATGTCTGAAGTCTGGATGAATACGGATGTGAAGAACAAAGGTGGAAACAAGAGAGTCTGACCTGGGAGGAATGACCCCCTGGAAAGGAGAAATTTCCTTTAACTGCCATCTGTAACTCTGATGAATGAGTGTGTCAGACAAATGGGTTCTGCAAATCTGTTGCCAAAGAGAAAAACGAAGATTCAGTCTTTCTGGAAGAAAAAAGGGGTCACAAGGTCTCTTCAATAGTGATTCAGACCTGCCGGACTGTCCTTGATTTTACAAGCTTCAAAACTTCTTTGGAAACCCTTTTGTCATTTCTTCTTAAAAACATCTGTTTATGTAAATTGGTTAAGTCTGCTTTTGACAAAATAAAATGAGGCTCTAGAAAAGCCCTTGGGCAATTTGGAAATGGGAGGGTTGAAAAATATTACAGATTCCCTGGATCAGCTTCCCCTTTTCATCACACTTTTGATCACCTCTGCAGCAGAGAGGCCATAAACTAAATCCCTATCCAAGGGAGAATTTAAAATCTCATTTTTAATATCTGGGAGGCTCTGAAAATGCAGCCATGCAAACTCTGTAAAACAGTACCAGGCCCTTAGCCCTAAAAAATGTATCAACAGTGTCACACACACAGTGAAAACAAAGAGTAGTGACCTGTGCAATAGAAGAACTAAGTCATCTAAAGCAGATTTTTTTCCTCAAGAAGAAAAAAATTGTGAGAACAAACTAACATGAACCTTACCATTCACAATTCTGAACTGAAAGCTGCAGAAGTGTAAACTTTTTTTCCCCATACCTTTCAATAACTGTACCATTCTTGCCTGAAAGAGTAGGATTTGAATTAGCCAAGTGCTTAGCAGCAGTGGGATCAACAAAAGCTATAGCTGCTGGGTCAGGTTTGGGAATAGTGTAACATATTTAAAAGACTGAACCTTTATACATCCTATCTGCCTTTTTAGGAGCAGATGGATGACTATCAGGAAAACTGCAGGCAGTATCACACACACATCCTCTAAAGTTGACAGGAGAAATGGGCATACGTTATGGAAATCCTTCTGTAACTCACTGTATTTTTTGAGGGACTGGAAAACCTCAGTGTTCTCCTACTGAAACCAAATGGCACATTCTAGCAATAGTCTCAGAGAAAGGGAGAGAATTAAACATGGAGCTCTCCTCTCGAGTCCGAATTGGAAATCTTGGCGGGGGGGGGGGGGGGTCCAGTCCAGATTCAGAATCTTGAATCTCTTCAGGAAAAGAGGAATCCTCCTCCTTTACCAGAAAATATTTAAGAAGGAGCAATAGCCTGAATTAAACCCAGAGCTAGACCCTGTAGACTACTCCTATCCAAAGAAATGTGAGGGAAAAGTAGATAAAAAGAAATGGAAAACCAATCATGTGACAGGAAAAATGGGGCCAACTGTATTACTAATGGAAGGAGCCGCTTTCCCAGGGATGGACAAACCATTCTGACAAAAGAGGGAAACCTTTCCTGTCCCCTCCCCCAGTATCGACAACAGTGGCTTTCTCTTGCCCACCATCTGCAGATGATGTGTCTAATTCAAATCCACAGTGATTGCAGGTGCTACACCAGAGGGATCTTGGGTGAAAAATGATTGTTCTGAAGTACAACAAATGTCCACAGAAGAGTCACCCACCTGTGGCTGAGGCAAACTGCCAGTCTGCTGTGGTGGCAAAGGCTGTTTAACTTTTTCTTTTTTTGTGGCTGGATGAAGGACTGACCATCCATGGTCAAGCCAAAAATAGCACCTCTTTCCTGGGGCTGGACAAAGGACTGAACATCCACAGTCAAGCCAAAAATAGTGCCTCTTTCCTGGGAAAGACAAGCAGCAACTGCCTGTAAAACTATCAGTCCACAAGTGTTACTTTTTTTTTTTTTTTTTGACAAGTAAAAAGGCACTTAGCAACACTATGTCAGAGCCACAAAGGAAAAATAAACAATTTCTCCAAAAAAAAGTTTTTAGTTAATTTACACTACTTTTAACTGACAGAAAAAATGCCTGTTCCATTTAAAAGTACTTTACAGTCTTGAGACAGTTGTTAAAATAAAACACTCCTGGCTATAAAAAGATGCCTGTTCCATTTAAAAGTACTTTACAGTCTTGAGACAGTTGTTAAAATACAACACTCCTGGCTATAAAAAGTTACTTTCTTAAACAGGAAAGTGATTAAAACATCAATAAAATTAAGAACTGGAAGATTTTTCCCCCAAAGGGAACTTATCAGCCCAACTCCACAGGAATGTACAAGCCAACCATCAATCCTCGAAAGCCTCAGAGGAGTTCACTCTTCAGTGGCAGTTAAGCTCTATAGGGTTTGACTTAGTCAACTCAGCTCAACTCAAACTGTTTCACAGTTTGGGCACATAGGTGCCCTGAAGCTTTGAAGGCTGGTTGGCTGTTATATCCTTGGCAGGATCCAATCCATACAGGTAAGGCTACCGCAGCAGCGATCAATATGATGAACATCATATGTTCTGGGATTGTAATAAGATGGCAGACTTTAAAAATTCCCCTACAAGGTACTCAGTTAGAAGCACTGGGTGAGCAAATGGGTGTAACTAAGGAAATTATTCTTTTCAGCTGAGAGACAGGGTCTGAATTGCCAAGACACAGTAAGGCCTTGTTAAGTTCAATTCTGATGGCTGAATATTGTAACAGAGTTAATAAAAGAACTGGAAGTGGGATCATTTGAAAAGGGAAGGAGCAAATTACATAGAAATAAATGGAAATTGTGGGTACAATAAATGCAGAATAATGTTCAGGAGGAAGAGCGAGGTTTAAAGGAAGGCAGGAATTGAACAATTTACAGTGTAATATTGGACTGATCATTATAAAAAATAACATAGATGATGTATACTGTAACTGGAAAGTTGGTAATATAGCTTGTTTTCTATTAAAGTTTGTTTGCCTATGCCTTAAGTGATAATTTAATAAAGGTATTTAAAAAAAAAAACAGCTATGCTGCAGAAAATTATTGTCTCAATTACAAGTGCTGATGGCCTGATAGCCTATTAGGCTAAAATGGGATATCTGTTGAAAATTGTATTACAGCCCTAGTTTTCTCAGCGCAAGGGTTTGAAGATGAAAACAAAAGGCAAGAAGTCAGTAATACTGTTTAGCATTCTAAGTATCAGTATATTCCAAACGAGCAGGAAAAATGGATAAGATAGTCGATTCTGGTGTGTAGCAGAGCAAAAGGCTGTTTAGGATCAGAGCTTAATCTATAAAACATATGAATACTGTTGTCATCTAGAAATATAATGTAAATGTCAAATTACCACAGGTGCAGGAGGGGATTTCTTCTTCTTTGCAGGCGATTCATCTTCATCCCCATCTTCAGACTTGCGTTTTCCTATTAAAAACATTAAAAACTGTTACTTTTCATAGACTTATCTCAGTACAGCAAAAATGAAATGAAACTATGTATTTGATACAGTTACAGAACTGATTTAAGATTTTCAGTTTTCTTTAACAATATCGCCCTCCACATATTCAGAGCTCAGCAGATCTTTCCCAGGCCCCTTCATACCTCCTACCTATGACCTTCTGGATGCCTCTCCGTCTTGAGTTTCTGAACTACACTGAATGTGAGAAAAGATGGAAGAAAAATTGTAAAAGTCCTTTCACCTCTAACAGGAACCCCAAACTAATACTCCTGTGTGACTCCTCCTAAGGCCAGGCTGGAGGAAAGAGACAATGGTGACATATCTGACCTGAAAAGCGAAAGAGAAAAGCGAAGCGACTTAAGAGCAAACGCTCTTTCGACACGTAAAACCCGAAGTCTGAAAAGAGCGAAGTTACAGCACAGAGACTTTCTTCCCCAGGGAAAAAAAAATCACTGGGCCGTTCTCAGGACTTAGCTGTTTTCTCAACTGTGGTGCTATCTCGGAGTTGGTATATTTAAGTAGGGGTGGTGAGAGTGGCACAGCCCCCCACATCAGGGGGTGTGAGGGGCAAAACCCATTTTGTCTTTATATATATATATATATATATATTTTTTTTTTGAAACAGCAATTATTTTCCCCTGGAGGGATTAAAAAAAAAAAATTGCTGTTCCGTAACTTTGTTCTTTTCAGACTTCGGGTTTTAGGTGTTGACGAGTTGATGCAAGAGCCTTCTCTCTTCTAATATAGACCCATCTGACCCTAGTAACCACTCCAAGGATCTCAGAGGCACCTTCAAAGGACAAGTGTCAGGCATAGGGCTCCCAGCTATCCATCAGAATGGTAGCACTCATTAACAAAAGGAGTCCTTGTGGACAACTCCTTGAGGCATGATAACATTGGCCAGGTACAGTCCAACCTCATTCCTCTGCTGAAGATCAACAGGGAGAAATGAAGGGAAAGAAAGGTGAGCATGCATAACCTGTCTAAAATACTTGAAGACAGGCAGCCTAAGCCTGAGTAAAGGGAATAACATCAACTTATAAGTCCATGAAACCATCAACAAAACTGGTTACATCTGGGACTCCATATCTGTAAAAATTGCATTTACTTGCATTTGTTTACTAAAAAAAATCAAACTGGGTTGGAAAATTTTCCAATGGAGGTCTGAGGAGAAAAGCCCCCCAAAAGTAGTAACCAATATAGAGTAATACGAATATCCTTGTGAGATAACACCAAAAATATTAAGGGGAAAAAGGGGACATCCAAACATTTAAACTCATTCCTACCAAAAGCAGGCAAGAAACAACAGGTCTAGGTCCAACAGCCAAACAAAAAGTGTGGAGATATATTGCCAGAAAAAAGAAAGTTATGTACTTACCATAAATGTTTCATACGTGTTCATCTTCATTTATCCTGGACATATGGGTTCGTTTTCAATATCAGAACCGTCTCAGCCATTACTACAGGTCATGCAAGTCAAAAACTCTAGAGCTTCACCTCTACTCACAATCCCTCTCTCACAATTACCTCAGATTGAGTTTGCAGAGAATGTATAGATAAGAGATAAGGAAGCCCAGATGGAAGCCATATCTGCTATACTTGAAAAGTCACAATAATGAGGGTATATAATCCTTTCCACCAAAAAATCTTTAAAGGCCGGGGGATGGAGGGAGGGGAGTTGAGGATAAATGAAAATGGATAACACAGATGGAACATTATGGTAAAAGTACATAACTTCTTTATCTGATTATGTCAATCTTCATGTTATTCTTGACATACTGGACAGAGTCCCCAGCTACCTTTGATCTTGGGAGGACTCTCAGGATATTCCCGAGCACCATCTAACCAAAGGATACTCTTCCCCTAAAGACCAAGCCTAATTTATGAGTAACCAAAGGTATGGGGAGATTCCCCAAGTAGCTGCTGCACATATATCATCCATTGAAGCTCTACATTGGAAAACTGCTGAAGTGGCTACAGATCTTGTAGAATGGGTTTCACGGGCCTAGGCAAGGCTATTCTGTTCTTATCATAGATAGATGAAATACAGTCCTTTAGCTATCTGGCCGGAGTCACCTTACCGACTGGCTTGCCAAACTTTGCCCTGAAAAAAGAAACAAACAGTTGGTCAGATTTTCAAATGTCTTTTGTTCTGTGAAGACAGAAACATAACTATCTGTGAATGTCTAGTAAAATGTAAGGAATATTCACCTTTATTGGAAAAGTTTGGAAAGTAAGCCATGGTGGTGCAGTGGTAGCGTTGTCACCTCACAGCAAGAGGTTCTCCCGTTCGATTCGCAGCTGGAGCGCCTTCTGTGTGGAGTCTAGATGTCCTCCCCGTGGTCAAGTAGCGTACGAAAGACATGCGTGAATGGGCGTGCCTTCGTTGAAGGTTGTGTGTTGAGCTGGCACCTTGGCACCGTAAAAATCTACTGCCAATCATTAGCGGACCAGAGTTCCTCTGTGGCGACCCCTAACCAGGAAAAGCCAAAAGAAAAACAACACTGGAAAAGTTTGGAAAGAAAACCGGTAAATTAATAGTTTGATTGATGTTACACTCAGACTACCTTGGATAGGAAAGAGGGGTTTGTTAAACTCTATCTTTGTGGAAAATCATACAAGGATGTTTACACAACATGGCCTGATTTTCTGAGATCCTTCTAGCAGAGGTTACAGCTACCAAAAACAATGTCTTCCAAGACAAAAACTAGATCACATTCTGCAGAGCGTTCACAGGGAGAATGTACTATGGCCTGTAACACTAGGTTTAGATCCCATGGTGGTGTTGGATCTTTGAAAGGAGGTTTCAACAAAATTGTGCCTCTTAAAAATAACAAGTCTATGAGAGGCTAAAGAATGTTCTTCCAAACCACTGTGGAAATTGGAAACTGCAGCTAACTGTAGTCTGACTGTAGAAGGGGAAGCTCTGGCATTATAAAGAAAGGCTAAATAGTCTAAAACATGCTCTACAGAAGCTTACGAGTAGAAAATTTATGCAAAGATAGGAGAATGTGGCTTACTGGAGAGGACAGATTTAGACACCTGGCAATTAGTGGAATTGGAGGAACCACACTGCTAGCTTGAGGTTCAAAATGTCTGGGTGAACAAGTCTGTCTGTATGGGGCAGAAGGTCTGGAATCGGGTCCAAAATTCAAGGTTGTTGAATCAGATAAGGCCAAAGGAAGGAGAGAGAAATTTGTTGACGCCAAAAGGGGGCAATGAGGATTACTGTGCTCTTCAACCTGAATTATTTCTGCAGGAATTTTGGAATTAGCAATATCGGGGGGGGGGGGCATACAGGAGACAGTGAAACCAATTGTGGAGGAGAGCATCTCTTGATGACTTCCCCAGAGGGGGAATCAGGGCAAAGTAATTCCTGCACTTGTTGTTTAAGGGAGAAGCAAACAGACTGTGGCAAGGTCGACCCTTTTGACGGAAGATCCTTTCTGCCACTTCTGGACTGAAAGATCACTCATGAGGCTGGAGGATACATCTGCTCAGTTTGTCTGCAATAATACTGGAACTCCCCGGGATATGCATTGCTATTAGAAAGTGGTTGGAAGAGATCACCCACTACCACACTCAGAGCTTCTCGAGAAAGGGGATAAGACTTTGTTCCTCCCTGCTTGATGATGTACCAAAATTACTGGCATGCTGTTTGAATTGCAACTGTCCCCAGAGGAAGAGCTGTTTGAAAGGCCTGCAATGCTAGAAACACCACTCCTAACTCCAAGACATTGATATGCAAGTTGGCCTCTAAAGGGGACCAAGTTCCTTGAATAGTCCTGCCCAAGAAATGCCCCCAATCCCATCTGGGAGGCATCCATGGTCACTATGTCCATGGACTTTGGAAGAACAAATGGGCAGCTGAGAAGAATTTGTTCAGAATACACCCAAAGTAAATCCTTCTTGCAATAATTGATCAAAATTTGGTCCGACAAGGGTTAGAGAAGGATAGACCACTGAGAAGCTAGTAGCCACTGCAAAATTCTCATAGGGAACCTGGCTAGATGGACTACAGTTATTGAGGCTGCCATCGACCCTAGAGTTTGCAAAACTTGTCAAGCAGGAACCCTCTCCATCAATTATCTTTTGAACTTGTGTAGCAATTCTTTGGGGCCTCTTTTGAGAAAGGGATGCTATGGTTGTTGCTGTATTTAGTACAGCCTCTATAAATTCCAGATTTTGAGTTGGAGTGAGTTGGGACTTCTCTTGATTTACCGTAATTCCCAAGTGGGTGCAGACACTGAGTGTAATCCCTGGCTACTATTAACTGATGCCTGGTCGAAGCGGTTATGAGCCAGTCGTCCAAGTACAAAAACACCCGGAATCCCTGCAGTCTCAAGTGAGCCACTACTACTGCCATGCATTTGGTGAACATCCTGGGGGCTGTGGTGACACCAAAGGGCAGTACTCTGAACTGGTAATGACTGGCTCCCAGACAGAAGCAAAGG
Organism: Protopterus annectens; assembly: GCF_019279795.1. Lineage (NCBI taxonomy): Eukaryota > Metazoa > Chordata > Ceratodontiformes > Protopteridae > Protopterus > Protopterus annectens. Next base: position 1,259,254,451 of record NC_056743.1, read on the forward strand.
AACTTCCTGGAGCGCTTGTCCATCTTTATGTGGTAATATACATCCTGAAGATCTATCGAGCACATCTAGTCATCTTTCTTCAGAAAAGGAAGAATTGATTGTACTGTGACCATCTAGAACTTTGTTTGATGAACTCATTTAATCAGCACTCAGTTTCCAGTCCCCCTGTCTTTTTTGGCACTAAAGACTCTCGAGTAGGTTCCAGATCCTTTTTAGTCTGACGGTATTTCTTGGATGACTCTTGTCTAGCAGCTTTTGAAATTCTTGAACTGCTGGATCCTTCTGATTGGGTGGCACATCAGGGATTTTCTTGTGAACAGGAGGGGGATGGGAAAAGGGAATGTTATAACCTCTGGATACAATCCGCTGCACCCAATCTGTTATGTTTAGCCAGACGTTTAGGTGCAAGGATAAGCATCTCCCGATTGCCTCCAGAGGAAGGCAATTGGGGCACCATTCAGGAGTGCTGAAAGAGCTTACTTGAAAATGAATCTCTGAAGCACTGGTTCTGTGGACCACCTCTGCTACAAGGGCAGTGTCTTCCATCTTGGTTCCCCCTCTGCCCCTGGGGGGGGAACTGCCTCCACGTCTGTCCTGGAAAGGCCCTCTGGATTTTTTGAACCACATCTTACCATCGCTCCTCTGGTTCCTAGAAAAGGATCTTCGGAGGGTGAAAAAATATACACCCACAGCAGAAAGGGTCTTGCCATCCTAACACCTGGATAAAAGTCTCTCTTACTTTTGGGCCAAACAAGGATGATCCATCAAAGGAAGCACTGACAAATGAAGACTTGAATGGTTCTGCAAAGTCACATAGGCGCATCCTGTTGTGTCTCCTTATGGCTACACCTGAACCCACGCTACTCTACGGCTGTATGTGCAATTAGCCTTATGGCTGAATTAGACACAGATTGCAGGGTGGCTAGCTGGGTAGCCATTTTCTCTTGCACTCCCTCAGCCACAGCTCCCGCCAGGGTATCAGACAACTCCTTGATCAGATCCCAGTCTTGTAAAGTGTGCCAGGAAACCTTAGAGCGAAGGTCAATGAAGCATAAACATGCTTTGTAAATCTGTCCATGGCCCAAGACTCCCTGTTGGGCTGATGGATAGATGAACTCTCCTCAGCAAGTTCCTTTTTTGTGGCAGCCACTACGACCATGGCAACTACTGCTAACCCTTGGCCCATAATTGTTTGTCTTCAGGGGCAAATAAGACTATCTGGTCTCTTGGGATGGATTTGATGGTGTCTGGAGTCTTCCACCCCCACTGTGAAATCAACTGAATGAGTTCATCAGTGGGCGTTGTCACCCAAGAGGTAGACAGGCAGGTGGCAAAAGCATGCAGGTAAACGGATTCCTCAGAGGAAGGGTTTTGGGACTGCCAGCCACCCCTTTGCTTTAAAATTTCTAGGCGGTCTCAAAAGGAGACTTCTTCAGACAGTGACCTTTGGGACCCTTGCCCCTCATCAAAATCGGTCTCTTCAGTGACAGATTCCAGAGGGGAATCTAAGTGCTTCCTCTTGCACTTTTTTTTTTTCTGAGGAACCTCCTCAGGGGCATAATCTGGGGAGGGGTCAGAAGATGACAGAACCGGAGTCTGACAAATTTGAGACTTTCAACCTGTCTCTCCACTGGGACAGCGAGTTTGAATAACCGAGCCAGAGGGGGGTATCTGTTCTGAGGAGGAAGGTGCTGGCTGGGTCACTGTTAGGGACAGATGCCTCTCAATCGCCTTGAAGGACAGCCCCTGCCCAAGAGGGAAGTGAGCCTGGAACCAAGACAGACTGCCTCGGGACCAGGGTCACTCCCCACTCAGAAGAGCCTGATCTTGAGATAGAAGCCGGTGCCGAATTAACTCCAGCTGAAGCTCCAAGGAGCAGGGACAGCTCCAGAAAAACTGGAGTTGAGCCCCTCCCCGGAACAGAGAGGGTAGCTATGGTTCCAAGAATTCTCCAGTTCAGAAGCTACCAAAAAACTCAGGGGAATTACTGGATTCGAAGTGATGGAAATCTCAGGGACCAGTACAGTCAGTGATGGGAGACACGAAACAGTAAACACTGAAACCTTGGAGGAGGTCAGAAGAGGAGTGGTCAGCGGAGTGAAGGAAGGCTCAGTTCCTAGACCCAAAGGAGTTGGAGCCAAGCGGGGGCCTGTAAGTCCTCTTGCTCACAAGAGTTTATTTCACCAGTCTCTCCAAATCGAGCTCAGAAAGACTTTTGGTAGAACAGATCAATGATATGGATGGGGATTTAGGCCTCTGAAGAAAAACGTCTGGAAGCTCACCAGTGAAGGGGTCTACAGATAATTACCTTTGTTCAGATTCAATATTCTGTGCTGATGTAATCAGTGCTGTCGATGAAGGAGCAGATAAAATGTCCTGCACCAGAGCCTTTGACGTCGAAGGACCTGAAATAGTTGTCGGTGCCAGGGAAACTGTCATCATCTGTAATTCAGAGTCATAGACCTCCGGTTCAGAAGATGCTTTCAGAGCAGAGGATTTCAATTTCTTAATTCTCAGTGCCAAAAGTGAAGTCAGAACAGAGAAACTCCTTTTTTTGCCCTTGTCCACGGAGGATAAGGATGAAGTTTTAGGTTTGTCTGCTGTAGATAAGGCTTCAATGAAGGTGGAGGGGATAAAACCCTTTAGAATAACCTTAAGTTTCTCTACAAGGGCACTGTAACTGAATCCATGTCAAATACTGCAGTCTTCTTGCAAAGTGAACAGGACCCAAGCAATTGACACAAAGAGAGTAAAAGTCATAAGATGGAATCTTGTGGCCGCACTTTTGGCATTTTTTAAATTCAGAAGGGGCCTTCACTTTCTCAGGCATCTTAAAAATACAAGATGGAAGGCAGACACACACACACACAAATGTTTGAGAGGGAGAGAAGGAAAGTTTTTTTTTTTTTTGTTTTTTGTTTTTTGTGAAAGGAAAAGGAAAGGAAAAACTATCAACAGGGATAGTTATAGAGATACACCAAGGTATACAGGAAGAGACTATCAACTACGATATTAAGAAATACATTTACGTGTATCGAAAAAAGAGAGAAAACAGTAAACGGAGAGAGAGAGAAAAACTCTTGAGAAATAACAGCAGAAATTTACCTAAACCAAAGGAAACTCGAGAGCACTGGCAAAACACGACCATTTCAGAAAAGTGACAAACGAGTTCTGAGGTAATTGTGAGAGAGGGCTTGTGAGTAGAGGTGAAGCTCAAGTTTTTGTCTGGTGCAAGCTGTAGTAATGGCCGAGTTGGTTCCGATATTGGAACCGGACCCACATGTCAAGGATAAAATGAAGAAGTCAAACAAACAGCAGAGAACCAAACCAGGAAGTAAATGCACACACAGCCAGGAAATGGAACAGCTTGTTGTAAGTTCACCAAGGCAGATTCAGTAAATCCAGGTAGGCACCAAACGAATTCAAATAATTTCTTTATTCAGAATCACAGAATAATAACACACAAGCGCTTTCGCTCAGGAGGAATTCTGAGCTTTATCAAGTGACACCATGCTGTTGAATCAGGTGTCTTATATACCTTGAAAATCCTAGGTTAATTAGAAAGCACTACCAATTAACATTTTAAAGAGACTATGCACTATTCCACATGCTTAAAAATTCCTTTAAAACAAAATATATAAAAAAATATAATAGATTGCTTAAAATAATGCATTAATGCATCTGTCACTGCTAAAAATGCTAATAGCTTAAAAATAAACAAAACATTGTACACTGTTTCCATAGTGTTTAACTTTGTAATAAAACTTGCTTTGTGTAAAAAGTTGTACTTCTTTTGAAAATTGGGATAAGATGGAGTGACTTGACGTACCAACTGTTGTTCGTGTAAGTATAATATAAGGCTGAATGCCTAGTATGGGTATGACAATATTTTCCTTTTCTTGGTCTTGTTGACAACCCTGCTGGAAAAAAACAAAAACAAAAAAAAAAAAAAAAACTATATCTTAACCAAGTTGTACAGCATAGTTTAAAAAGTTGTACTCTGCAATTTTGAGACCGTTGGTATATGTAAGTAAGGGGGTTGAAATGGTGGGTGCGGGGGTTTAACCCCTGAAGAAAACAAAAGTTATGTACTAACCATACCCATGCATCTTTGCTGTCTGTTTTCATCCTTCCTCAAATGATGAGTTCTTGGATCACACCTCAGCCACTCAAAAGACTTGGTTCTGTAGCTTGACCTCCTCCACTTACCAATAATCCTACCTTCTAGTCCAAATTATTTCAGATCTTGTTTGCCCTCCCTTCAGCCTCCACATACTGTGTAAAGCAGCTGTAAGGTGCAAATAATACAGACAAAGGTTAATTATCATCCCAGTGAAAAACTGCATAAACGAAGGAGACAAAGGAGGAAGATCTGGAGCTCATCAGTCAGGCAATATAATACTCCTCAGGTAGAACATGGAGCCTATGAATAAAAAAATTAAGAAAAGGGGATGGAGGATGGGAGGTTGAGGAAGGATGAAAACAGACAACACAGACGCATATAGTTAAGGTTTGTATAAAATGTCAGTATTTGACATCGCCTTTTTCTTCCATTCCTCAACTGATGGGACAGAGTCCCCAGCCAGAGAAACCCCATGATGGTCCTCAAAAAGAGGACAAAAGATCTTAGCATTGCCCTCTTCTATGTAATATGTCCAATTTGTAGTAAGCAATGAAGTTTTAGGAGTTTGACCAAATGCCAGCTCTGCAAATGTCATCTATAGAAGTTGTAGACTAAGGCAGAGGATGTGGCCACAGATCTAGCGGAATGAGCCTTAGGAGGTTTAGGAAAAGTGTCTATCCATCTTCTGTATAGACAAAAGAAATGCATTCAGTGAGCCACTTTGCTAAAGTCACCTTTGAGACAGATTTACCCAGTTTGTCTTTGAAAAAGGAAATAAACAGCTGGCCTGATTTTCTGTAATCTTTTTCATTTTGTGGATACAGAATCAAAGCTGCCTAAGTGCATCTAAAAGGTGCAGCATGTACTCTCCTTTATTGGAAAGATTTGTAAAGAAAATGGAGAGCTTGACAGATTGATTTACAGCTGTTTCTGAAGCCACCTTATACAAAAGGAAGGATTATTGCAAACAGGCACCATGTCCTTGTGAAAAATCAGATACAATGGCTTGGAAGTGAGGGCCTAGGGTTCTGACATTTGCCTGGATGATGTGATTGTAGCCTGAAAAATAGTTTTCCAAGACAAAAATTTCAATTCCGCCTTCACAACTGGTTCAAATGGGGGGGGGGGGGTCAAGTCAGGCCTTGAAGTATATTTAAATGACAGGATGGAGTAGGGTACTTAATGGGGGAGTGCAGTAGAAAGGTACCCATAAAAAAACTTTACATAATGTAGATGAAGCCAAAGAGGAATGGTTATGTCCTACATGAAAACTGGAGATAGCTGCAAGTTGAATCACTACCGTAGAACAGTTAGTGCCACTGTTAGATATGGAAGTAAAAAAATCTAGAATAGCTGGAATGGAAGTGAAGAAACCTCCTGAACTGCCTGTCTATTTTGATGTGACAAGTACATATTCTAGAGATCTATCCAGCACATCCAATCATCCCTGCTCAAAAGCAGCAGAACTGACTGAACTGCGACCATTAGGAACTTGGAACATTTGATATATTGGTTAAAGTTGCTGAGATTCAATATAACTCTCAAGTCCCATTTTTTATTTGGCAACAAAAAGAACCCCGAGTAAGTTTCAAATCCTTGTTGGTCTGGGGGGGGGGGGGGGGGGGGTCATCTGGATGGCTCTTTTAGCCATCAGTTTTTCTATTTTGATGGCTGCTGCTTTTCTCTGACTGGGTGGAACGTTGGGAAATTTTGTACATCAATTGGGGGCTGTAGGGAAAAAGGTATAGAATAGCTTCTGGAAATGATCCTTTGCACCCAAGTGTCTTTTGTGAATGGTTGTCCAGGTTTGTGGATGCAGGGATAAGCAACCCCCCCACCAAACTGCCTCCAGAATGCAGCAGCTGGACAACCCTTCAGGAGTGCTCGTACAGTTTCTCAGAGAAGAGAACCTCAAACTCTGGTTTTGCTGGCCTCCACTGCCACAAAAGCATTGTCTGTTATTGGAGGACGCCCCTCTGCCAAAGGGGTACCTGCCCCCCATAGGAGTCCTGTGAACAGCCTTGCAATTTTCAGTACTACATTTATTCCACCCCCGCCTCACTATTTCTGGGAAAAGGTCCTTTGAGGTGTAGAAAAATGTATCCCCACGGCAGACAAGGTCTTCCCATCTTGGTCATTCCCAGTTAGGGTTTCTTTAACCTTGGGGCTAAATAAGGTAGACCCATCAAAGGAAACACTGATGAATGATGACATGAAAGGCTCCACAAAGTCACAGAGCTGTATCCACGCATGCCATTTCACAGTTATTCCTGAACCTGCAGATCTCAAAGCACCTTCTGAGGCATTACAAATGAGTCTCAGAGGCAATTGGGTACTGTAGGGTGGCCAGTTGCGAAGACATCTTGTTCTCCATAGATATGGTTCCATAGAGAACATTGGAGAACATTGGAGAACTCCTTTATCAAGTCCCTCTGAAATCTTGTGACATATGCCAAACAGCTCAGATATCCTTACAGCGAAGATTGCCAATGCATGCACATGCTTCTCAAATCTGTCCAAAACCCTGGACTCTGTACTGGGGGATGGACAGTAGAACTTCTTTAGCAAGTTCTTGCTTGGTGGTTGCTGTTACCACCGTAGCACCTACTGGGGGTCACCTGCTCCAGTGGGCCCATTCCTTAGGTGCAACCAGGTACTTGTCAAGTCTTTTATTAATTGGCTCTGTGACATCCAGATCCTTCCAGGTCCAACAAGAGAGGAGGTCCACCATTGTATCCAACAAGGGAACTACCCAGGATATAGCTGAGCAGACTATGACAGCCAAGAAATATAGACTCCTCTTGGGAAAGGGGGGGGGGGGTGTAAGAAGTCCAACCACCTTTCTATCGCCAAAGCTCCAATATGTCACTAAAGGAGACATCCTCAAGGTATGATCTGGAGGGACCTTTTCCCTCACCAATATCAGTGTCTCCTGTCAGGGATTCTTTTGGAGAATATAAGTGCCTCCTCTTGCACATATGCTACCAAGGAGGCTCCCCAGTGAGATTATGCAGATAGGACTAGGAAGTGTGACTAGAGTCCTAAATGATGACGGTCTCAAGGCTTGTATGGACCAGCTGCCCCGATGTGACAAGATGTAGAAGATCCAAGACCATGGCAGACAGTTGTGGAAGGAGTGGACCTGAGGGGTCAAATATGTATTTTCCACAGTGGTAGTGAAGGCTGTCTCTACTACCTCAAAGGCAGAAGACATAAGAGAAGCAAGGACCATCCTAGCAGGAGCCAGGACAGCTCACAGCATCACCCTGACTCTTCTGCCAGGCAGAAGTCAGAACCAAGCTGTCTAGAGCCAAGGGTCCGAGAGAGAAGGACAGTTCCAATGGTATCGGAGTCAAACCCAACCCCTCAAATCTGACACTTCAGTTATGAGATCCCTACAACTTTGACAATGTTGGCACAAACTGGATCAGTCATCGCAGATGAAGAAGGCCAAGCTTTAAATCTCAATGCAGACAGACTTGGGATTCTCGAGTCTTAAGGTTCCGAAACTTAAGGTTGGATCGGAATCAAAGTCAACAACCGTGCTGATGGCAGACTCATGGGTCCAAATGGGAGAAAGAGCCAGTAAAATTCCAAGTGAATCTGGGCCCAAAGAAACTTCCTCATCATCCTGTCCACATCTGCTTCTGTTATGCTCCTAGACAACCTGAGAGACCAGGAAGAAGGTGGCCTGAAAGTCCTTCTTGGGGTTTCCTCTGGGATAGGTAATTGAATCCAAAAAGGAATTGGCTCCGGTGTGAAGGTGAAGGAACAGTGAGATGGAGATTTTGATTTCGATCTTATCAGATCCAAACAGCCAGACGGAGCCAACAGGCTTCTTGGAAAGAGGGTGGGCTCCAGGAAAGAGGGTGGGCTCCAGGAGAAGTACATTGTAACAAACACTTAAAGACTAACTGGTTGTGACGTTCAAGTAAAGCACGGTAGTTAAACCCCTGCACAGATCTTGCACTCAACATCCAACTGGAGCAAATTGTATGTACAAGGTACAAGTTGAAGCTAGAATATTAATGAGTTTTATGAAGGCTTTGCACAGACTAAAGAGGTATGTATCCATCCCATACAGGAAATCATGTGTGAATTTGAGGTTTATGGAAGAATAATGAGTACATGATGTTATTGTTATCTCTAGTAACAGATAAAATGAGAAATGCATACAATTGCTACAAAAGTGTGTGGGGGGGGGGGTCTGATAAATGGTATGATGAGATCCGACTGGTGCCACAGTACATACATAATTGATCAAGCTGAAAGAATTAAGATTTCAAAAGATTGTTTGTAACCAGTTCAGTGCCACTGATAAATGACTGCTCTATACAGTATCTGGATTTAATGTCAGCTGGTATTCACAAAAGCTGGTTTGTGTTTAACAGAAAATTATGTGATTTTCCCTTTCTTTTCCAGAAATGAATTGTAACAGCAGAAGACCGAATGGGGGGGAATGAAGTGGAAAAATCCCCTTAAAAGGTAATAAGAGTTGTCCAAATAAAAGCAGAATAAAGAGATGCCTAAATAAAGTAAGAAACATTAGTGTGTTGGAAATGGTTACTGGGATCATTTGCATGAACACAGGAGCACAGCAGCAAAGATCTGGACAGGAATGCCACTGTAGTGCATTCTCAGACAGGAGGAGGGACATCAGTAAGCTGGGAAAGTTTAATCTGCAGAGCTGTCCTAATGCCTGTCACCCTCTGTCCAACTGTTACAAAGGAAGGACCTTCTTATACCAGATACAATGCTTAGCATGACTTAAAAGGAATCCAAAGCTGTAAAAATAATAAAGATCAGTAACACTTGGTTTACGTGGTGATGTTACATGAGGGACAGTCACGACATGTGCTACAGGACACAAAGAGCTTATGGATAAATTCCACTGAAATAAGAGTAGGAGGAGGCATGAATGAGAAAGGAAAGGTGGAGGAACAGGAGGGTTTATTCAAAACTCCAGAAGAAATGTCTTCATGGAATCAGTATGGATGTATTCAATGGGCTACCATCATTGTCAGACCACAGACATTTTTAAGGAGGTCAGGAGATAATTGGGTCATGTGAGATAGAGCTCTGTGATTATTAGCTGCACAACAGGATAGACATTATAGATTTCTGACCTTCTCCTCTTGTACCGGACTTGCTGACACACTGGCATCATTCTTTACTACAAGCTGCAATGCATTGCAACCCACAGTATTTGTTTGTACTGTGCTTGGAAGATCATGTCTTCTCGCTCTTCTACTGGCAATACTGCAAGCACATAACTATTAATTTTTTTGTTGAGTACAATGCAGTAAACAATTATGTAACCCAGTAAACTATCAAGTGTCCCCAGCAGCTACAGCAAGATACACAAAAACAAACACATTAATGTATACATTTATTCTAAAACACGCAATAAACATTCCCAAACCTCTCATTTACTTGCCTTGGTATCTCTTAATAGTTTTAACCACAAACTCGTCTCTGCGAGGCACCCTCGCCATGACCTCAGCAACAACATCCACAGAGGCAGCAAAGCCATGATGACGAACGATGACCTGTGCCATTGTATCCTGGTCTGCATCCTTAAGTTTTGACAAGGGGATTTTGTCAGTTCCCACTGTCACAATTTCATTAAGGAACTTCTTTTTCTCTTCCTCATCCAAGTTGGAAATGAGGGATGCCAAGTCTTTCTGCCAGTTAGCTTCTGTTGGTTTCTTGGGCCACGGCATCTTCTGTGGAAATTAAACAATAAAACTTTCATAAAAGCAAAGAATTACAGCACATCAAAAAATGAACAACTTGTTGCACACTGTGCATTTAACCCTTCAATACTTTACTCAAGATTCCCACTTTGAATTAAGATACTTGGGGACTACAGATTAGTAACATATGAACTCCTTGCTACAAATTTTACATACTTTGCAATAAGGCTGTAAACCCATCTTAGCAGGCGTCATTTTCCTTTAATGTTTTCAGTTTGGCTAAACAGCAATGAAATAAATGCACATTTGTTTTTCTTCTTTTTTAAATGCAGTCCCCATAGATTCTACACTACAACAAAAAAAATCTGAGATGTATATGCTATCATTGCAGGGTTAAGGAAGGCCAGAACTTTACATGAATTCTTACTTTTCTTGGATGGGGGTTGGGTTGGTCAGTGCTCATAAGCATAGCCTATGTTCAAGAAAATCAAAAATTTGGTCACAATACAGGGGAGATTGTGCAATAACAGAAAGTATAAGGTGAACAGCTGAAACAGTTTGAAGGATATGTATAAACAGACCGTTGTTAAAAAAAAAAAAAAAAAAAAAAAAAAACATGCAGTGAATGTGGTATAAAGGGATTGCTACAAACAGCACTTAAGTGAGAACTTCAGGTACAGCCAAAATGAAGTATAATGTAGGAAGACTTGGTATGGCTTAGCATGTGTAAATGTAAAGATTCAGGCTTCCTCTGGAGTGTAATAATAATCAAGTAATACAAAAGTCCTTCTAGCTTTGAACTTTCCCTCAAATTCTTGAGTTGGTTTTCTGATGAAGAAAAAAGCGCTGAAGAGAAATAAACCTAATAAGTTAAAAGACGAAGAGCAAGAAAAAAGCGCTGAAGAGAAATAAACCTAATAAGTTAAAAGACGAAGAGCAAGTGACGATGGTGGGCAAGGAAGAGTCACTAAGGGAAAGTTACCTTCAAAACAATACGGGCTGAAATTAAAGACGTTAAAATGACTTTACTATAGGGAGAGTGTATTGGCATAAGAAAAGAGGATGGAGGAAGTGAACAAACACGCTACAGTCATTCAGGCCATAGTGGCAGAGAATGGAAAAAGCTCACCCAGCCTCTGCCACAGCTTGCTGTGAGGGAAAGTTTAGTTTGCTTTGATTTCTTGCACTTTGTATTACTTTATTGCCTTTTTTCTATTTTGTATACTGTGATTTGTTTTCTTTACAATGTGGTTTTACTTGTATTCTACTTTTAATTGCATATTAAAATTGGAGACCACAGCTGTGACTTTTGTGAGTCAGACAGAAATTAGAACATGTCAATGAAGGAGTCACACAGAAGTTAGAACAGGTCAGTTAAGTTTGATCATCTGTGAATTGAGGGGCTGGAGCTAGGAACTAAATCTATTTAAAAGGTAAAATAAAACATTTCGGAGCTTTACTAGGAAAAAGCTCACCCAGACACTGCCACAACTTGCTGTGAGGGGAAAGGTTAGTTTGTTTTTGATTTCTTGTATTTTGTATTACTTTACTGCCTTTTTCCGTTTTGTATATTGTGATTTGTTTTCTTTACACTGTTTTACTTGCATTCTGCTTTTAATTAAATATTAAAACTTGGAGACCACAGCTGTGTTTCTTGCCAGTCAAACAGAATTTTTTCCCACACTGTTACTGTTGTGTTCTTAAGCACCACTGTCTTTCTAGTTGCCTGCCCCTTATGTTAATTTGACCATATATCTCCTTCCCTCTCTCCTTTCACTGGCTGGTGTGAGTAAGCACAAAATTATAATTTTCTGGAATCACTCCCCTTCAACTATGTTGTCGCCTCACAGTTAGACATTGCCCGTTCGATTCTCAGTTAGAGAGTCTTCTGTGTGGCGACATGTGTGAATGGGCGTTCCTTCGTTGAAGGTTGTGCATTAGGCCCGGCAAGCCAGCACGTAAAAAAAACTCTACTGCCAATCATTAGCGGACCGGAGTTCCACTGTGGCAACTCCTAACCGGGAAAAGCCGAAAGACACAAACAAACAAACTCCCCTTCAACTATTTAAATTTATTGGCCATAGTACCAGAATACAAAAGTGCCCACCCCCTTTCAATCTATCGCACTCTTTTAAAAATAGTGGCTCTCCTCTTAGACAGCCAAAACTTAAGTTACCCACTTTCATCTCTAACTGCTTAGTGCACACTGCAATATTTACGATAAAACGTTTTTTCATCTTACCTTTAAACATCGATTGCATGACCACCAGTTACTGGAGATCCCACATTCTGCCTCTTGGTCGTCATCTTGGTATAGGTACTTCTGTTTTCTCCTAGTGAGAGAAGGAGTACAGGGACATTACTTCCTGGAGACTGTTGATCACCAGAAAGCCTAATAACTGCTTTATAGGTGACAGGTTAGAATCTATTGGGACCTCATGGGTGGCTCTTTTTGAAGATCTTGGACCTCAAGATAAGCCAACTCCCTTTGGCAGAGTGGAACGTCCTGGAGAAACTTTCAAATTGGGGGGGGCTGAGAAAAGGGAATAGAGTAACCCCTGGAAATAATTTTTAGCACCCACTGATTGGAAGTGAGACTTATCCAGGCTAGTGGTTGAAGGGAGAGTCGACCCCCGACAGCCTCCAAGGCAGGACAGCCCGGCAGGGCCTCAGGAACGCTGGAAGGGCTTCTCTGAAAAGACTTTCCGGAAGCCCTGGTTCTGCTGACTCACTCTGCCCTTGGGGCAGTACCTGCCATTGAATCCCTTGCCCCGGCTTGCGGAAGCAGATTCCTAGGGGGCATACTGGAATGAAGAACAAGTCCTCCAGAACTTTTAGTTATGTACTCACCATAACTTCAGATGTTTGGGATCCATCTCGCCTACATTCTGAATGATGGGTTCGGAGCCGATCCCTCGGCTCCGACTCGGCACGCTTATGCCAAAGAGCGAAGTCTCTTATTGGCTGAGCTTACTATATCCCAGGATGCACCACTACCAGTCCCCCAGATCTAGTTTGTCCGCATACATGCACACACGCATACCCTGCTTATATAACATCGTCAGATGAAACAAGATAAAAACAGTTGAACTCAAAACCGTTCAATCTCTTCTGATCTGCAAGGCAGGGGAAGGAGGGTGGATAGGAATGTGCGAGATGGATCCCAAACATCTGAACTTATGGTGAGTACATAACTAAAAGATGTTATGTGATCCTATCTCGCCTACATTCTGAATGATGGGACAGCGCCCCTAGCACCTGAATCCTGGGTGGCTCACTGGAAAACACTCCTGAGTACCGTGGAACCAAATGATGCTCGTCCTTTAGATGCCACATCCAATTTGTAGTGGGAAATGAAAGTGTGCGGGTTGGACCAAGTAGCCATAGCACAAATTTCCAAATAGCGAGCTTGGAATGAAAGGCTATAGAAGTAGCCATAGCTCTGGTAGAATGAGCTTTGATAGATGATGTAAGATGTTTATTCAAAGAAGAATAGGCCTGAGTTATGCAATCTCTGATCCATTTTGAGATTGTAGCTTTTGTGATGGTTTGGCCCAATTTATTATCTGAGAAGGACACAAACAACTGGTCTGACTTACGGTTGCTGAGTCCTGTCTAAATAGAAGCGTAATTGCCTGTGAACATCCAATTTATGGAGAGTGTATTCTGCTTCATTAGAGAATTTTGGAAAGAAAACTGGTAGTTCTAGAGATTGTTGAAGACAGAAACTAGAGCAGACCTTTGGGACAAAGGATGGATTAGGCCTAAGTGATACTCTATCCTTGTGGAAAATCAAGTACGGTGGTTTAATAGACAGGGCTTGCAGCTCTGAGACTCTTCTTGCAGAAGTAATAGCCACTAAGAATGCCGCTTTCCAAGACAGATATTTTAATTCGCATGTAGCAGCCGGTTCAAAAGGGGAGATGTTAATGCGCCAAGTACCAAATCAAGATCCCACGGAGGTGCAGGATGAAAACTGGTGGTCTTAACAGACTCGCACCTTTAATGAACGCTTTGCATAGTCTGTTGCTCATCAAAGGAGGATCCGTGGATTCATGGAATTTAGAGATAGCAGCTAGCTGAACTTTAATAGTTGAGACAGAAGATCCCTGATTAAACAGAGATGTCAAGAATTTCAAAACCTCTGGGACAGGAGCAGTGATAGGGTCTAAGCCCTTGAGTTGAGCCCAGATAGCAAACCTCTTCCACTTACTGAGGTACAATTTGTTAGTGGTGGGGTTGTGGGTCAAGATAAAATGTGAACTACTTCCGGGTCTAGTGTGTGGCTTCTAACTAAGGTTGGAAGTGGAGGAGCCAAGCTGTCAATTTCAGAGATTGAAGGGACTGATGCCAATGTCCCGACTGATGGATTAGCAAATCCGGGATCAGGTCTAAGGTCCACGGATCGTCCACTGCATGCTTTTTCAGGTAAGGAAACCATATCTGACGAGGCCAGTATGGGGCAATCAGAATCATTGAAGACCTTAGTTGAGAAGCTTTTTGAATAACCTTGGGAAGGAGTGGAATTGGAGGAAAGGCATAAAGTAGCCCTGTTGGCCAAGGTTGTGCTAGAGCATCCATGGCTGGTACTTCCCGATGTGGAATCAAGGAGAAGAACCTTCGGCACTTGGTGTTTTGTGGAGTTGCAATAGGTCGCAGCACGGCGTCCCCCATCTCTTGAAAACCTGGGCTGCTACTGTGCGGTTTAGAGACCATTCGTGAGGAGAGAGAATTGTCCTGCTTAATTTGTCCGCCAATACATTTGACTTTCCCGGGATGTGGGTCGCTACCAAGAAGCGGTTGGTAGCTACAGCCCATTCCCACACTCTCATGGCCTCTCTGCAAAGGGGATACGATCTGGTCCCTCCTTGTTTGTTCAGATACCAAACCACCGACATGTTGTCTGTGTGGATGGCGATGATGCCCTGAGGAAGAAACTTGTGTAAGGCCTGTAGAGATAGAAGTACAGCCCTCATCTCCAACACGCTGATGTGGAGAGGAGCTTCTTCCGAAGCCAAGAGCCCTGAACTAGCCTGCCCAGACAATGCCCCCCACCCTATCTGGGAGGCATCTGTCGTCAGGGTAACCACGGAGGGGAGAACAAAGGGTTTTCCTGATCCAAGTTGGATGTCTGAAGCCACCAGCGAAGGTCCCTTTGCATATGTCCGTAATCATGATGTGATGATTGAGGGAAGATCCTGAAAGGACCATTGAGTTGACAAAAGCCACTGAAGAATCCTCATGTGTAATCTTGCTAGAGGAACTAAAAGAACCGTGGCAGACATTGAGCCTAAAACCTGTAGGACCATCCTGGCTGGGGCTTTGGATCTCGAGATCAGAGCTTGAACTTGGCCCTGTAAAGTTCGGATCCTTTCGGCAGGAAGAAAGACGCATCAGTCTCGGGTCTATCTCTGCTCCTATAAACTTTATGCTCTGAGAGGGCAGCAAGACAGACTTTGACCAATTGAATGTAATCCCTAGGGAAACACCCAGGGAGATGGTGGCTTTGAGGTTGTCCATTAGTAGATGCCTGGTGGTGGCAGTCAGGAGCCAGTCGTCGAGATAGGGAAACACTTGGAATCCAAGACTTCTCAGGTGAGCCGTCACTACTGCCAAACACTTGGTGAACACCCTGGGGGCTGTGGTGAGACCAAAGGGCAGAGCACAAAATTGGTAATGACTGACTCCCAGGCTGAAGCGCAGATACCTTCTGGACGCCTGATGTATCGGCATGTGATAATAGGCGTCCTTGAGGTCTATGGAGCACATCCAAACATCCTTCTCCAACAACGGGAGAATGGATTGTAACGTGACCATTCGGAATCTGGATTTCGTGACGGATTGGTTCAGTCTGCTGAGATCCAATATCGGTCTCAGGTCCCCTGTCTTTTTTGGCACTAAAAAGAACCTGGAGTAATTTCCTGATCCGATCTGGTCTGTGGGGACCGGTTGATGACTCCTTTTCTAGCAGCTTTAAAGCTTCTGCGGCTGCTATTTCCCTTTGACTGGGTGGTGGGTCCGGGATTCTCTTGGACGGAGGGGTGAGTCTTTGAATGGGATGGTGTAACCTCCGGCACGATCCGAAGCACCCATCTGTCCTGAGTGATTGACTCCCAGGCTTTTAGGTGCTTGGCAACGACACCCGACTGGCTCGAGCAGCACAGCCGGGCAATCCCTCATGTCGTGGGAGGCTGAAGAGCCACGAAAGGACTCAAGGTCTCCAGAATTGCGGGGCCCTCTGCCGCCTCTGGGACGGCGCCTCCCTGAAAAATTTCCCGCCTCTGCCTCTGGACGGGAATCTTCCTGCTGTTGGGAGAAAACTTACAGATTTTCGAACCACATTTTCCCTCCTTTGGCCTTGGGGTAAGGCCGAAAGGGAGTGGAATAACGGGCCCTCACGGCAGATAACGCTTTCCCTCTTGCTCACAGCGGTAAGGGTGTCTTTCACCTTGGGTCCAAACAATGAGGACCCATCAAAGGGAGCGTCGGCGAAGGAAGACTTGAAGGCCTCCGCGAACTGACACAAGCGGAGCCAGGCTTGTCTCACGAGAGCCACGCCTGTGCCTGCCGCTCTACCCGCCTTCGGCCGCATAGGAAATGAGCCTCATGGACGAGTTAGAAATTGACGTAAGGATAGCCAACTGAGAGCTAACCGACTGGGCTAGCTGCTCAGGTAGGTTACCCGAGAGGGAATCTGACAACTCCTTGACCAGATCCCTCTGAAGCCTGGTAAAATGTGCCAAGTAATTCAGAGACCTTAAGGTAAAGGCCGCTGAAGTCAGGGTGCGCTTCCGCATCTATCCATACTCCTAGACTCCTTATTAGGAGGATGGATAGACGCTGAAGCCTCTGCCACGCCCTGTTGTGTAGCAGATGCCACTACCATGGCATCTACAGCCACGCCTTTAGTAAGGAACTCCTTCTCGGGGAGCAGATAAAATTTATTTGGACGAGAAGGGACTGGTTCCACGGTATCTGGATGTTCCCACGCCTTCACAAACTAAATCCAGAAGCTCGTCAAGGGCGGAGACACCCAGGAGGCGGAGGGCTGAGCCCCAAAGGCCTTGAGGAGCCCTGATTCGCCAGCAGAGGGCGCTTTGGATATCCAGGCGCCGCGGGGTTTGAGCATCCCTAAGGTGCCTGGAAATGAGACATCATCCGAGGACGACTGGGACCCCTCCGCATCATCCATATCAGTGTCCGATGTAATAGACTCGGGGAGTCCACGTGCTTCCTCTTGCACGATCTCTTCCTTGGGGGTTCCTCTGAAGACAACTCAAGAACCCTCAGGAGGAGGGGAACCCCACTGGGGTAACCTCAGGCCTCGGGCTCCGCTGGTTACGGACAGGGAACTGCCAAAGACCCAGTCTCCACGCCCAGGGAAGGTGCTGGTAAACCGGAGAGATGGCAAGAGGACTTGGCCAAGGCACTCCTCATGGCCCTGAAAGCCGGACCCCAGAATCCTGGGAGTGTCCGGTCTCCGAGCCATGATAGTCGACGGAAGTCCCGCAGTCAAGCACCGAGAGGGAGGCTCGAACCGAAGCATAGGTCCCAAACATCACCCTCGGGTCCAGCCGAAGAAGTCCGCGTACCAAACTCGGACCCGAGGGCCCGGTTGGAGTAAGGGTCGGAGCCGACCCTGAGATCTCCACCGGCTCCAACAGCACCTGCTCCGACGGAGCCAAGCAGTCGGAGGAGGAATGGCAATGGGTGGGCCATGGTCATCGGCTCCGAAGCCAACTGGGTCGGAACCAAACAAATTTTGGAAGACTGGGGACTGGAACAGTCTTTGGAGCACCCTGTCTATATCAGAATCCGACATCCTCGAAGACCGAGAGGAAACAGAACGGGTTCGAGAAGGCCTCTCCATCGGCCCCAAGGGACCGGCTCCGAGGCGACTCGATGAGAATCGGCGCCGAGGGAATACTCACACCAGATTCCATCGGTGCCGAGGTAGACTTCGGCGCCGAGGAGGAAGTGTCTGAGCGGGCGACCCTTGTCGGCTCCGAGAGCAGTGGAGCCGACGGAGGTGACCCGCCTCTCGATGCCCCAGCCATCGGCTCCGATGCCAGAGGAGTCGATACTGGTGGCATCGAGGCAGACCGTTCACCTCGGCCCAAGTCTTTGGAGCCGAAGGAGAGGCCTGCCTAGGTCTCTTGGCAGTCGGATCCGACGGACTGGTCGGAACCGAAGCCCTTTTCTTTTTGGCAGGAGCCGGAGAGGATGCCAAGGCTTCTTCAAAAGAGGGTTTAATTAACCCCTTAAGAATCAATTTATTTTTCCTCTCCTGGAGGACCCTTGAGGAAAAAGCGTGGCA
This sequence comes from Protopterus annectens, assembly GCF_019279795.1. NCBI lineage: Eukaryota > Metazoa > Chordata > Ceratodontiformes > Protopteridae > Protopterus > Protopterus annectens. Next base: position 1,259,272,587 of record NC_056743.1, read on the forward strand.
TACGCTGCATGACTCCTGCAAGTGCTTTGCCCCTAGACAATATACACATAGCAAATGATCGTCAGTAATAGACATCTTAAAACCACATTTCGAACATTTTTTAAAGCCCGAAGGCCTAGGGGTTTGAGACATGATGTTCAACAATTCTTTGACAGGAATTCAAACAACTATAGATTTGCTTGTGATAAATCTAAGCTTATAGTTAAAGTTTAACACAAACACTAGCTGTAAATGACAGGGAAGTCCCAACTACTGTAGACTAGAGACCCTGAAAGGTTTTCAAAGGTTGACCGTCTGGGAAGGCCCTGGATGTAAGGGGGGCCGAAAACAAACTCAACCCAATCTCACACAACAATCTTCACAATCCACTCGTACACAAAGAAGCGATAGCCGTTAAAACAGCTTTTGTGACCAAAAAACAGCAAAAAACTGACAGAAAAGTAGTTAATAAAGCTACTCAGCCCAGCCAGCTCGAGACCACGTCTTCGCAGGGAAGCGGCAAACGAGATCTGGGGGACTGGTAGTGGTGCATCCTGGGATATAGTAAGCTCAGCCAATAAGAGACTTCGCTCTTTGGCATAAGCGTGCCGAGTCGGAGCCGAGGGATCGGCTCCGAACCCATCATTCAGAATGTAGGCGAGATAGGATCACATAACATCCAAAGTTTACTTCCCTTCGGGGTCTTAGAAAAGGACCACTGTGAAGTAGAAAACTTGATCCCTACCGCGGAAAGAGTCTTGCCTTCCTGCATTGGTTTCCTTAACAGACAGCTTTTGGCCGAGGAAGCCTGGTATTAAAACCGGGAGAAAGCTCTAACATTTATTCCGTTTTAATTGTGGTGCTGTGTGTTATTCGTGACTGTTGCTTTTGGAATTAAAAGACAATTTTCACTCTTCAGTGTCCGGCAACTGACTGTTTTCAAAGTTGTACTGGTTTTTACTGCCTAGACGGTGCTCTTGTTTTTTTTTAGACAGACCAAACAAGGCAGAGCTGTCAAAGCGAGTGTTAATGAAAGACGCCTTGAAGAGTTCTGCAAACCCACAAATGTGAAGTCAGGCAAGTCATCGAATGGCAACAACAGTGCCTGCCACTCAAGAGGTGGCCTCCACTGAACTGGAGATCAACCTCATCGAAGCATTAGCCAAGGAAGTCAGAGTAGACAGCTTTGGAGAGACCAGCTTGAGACTTTTCGGAGGGAACAACTCTGTAAGGGAAGTGGTAAGCTCCGAAACAAAGCCTTCTGAAGCTGGGTAAAATGGACCAAACAGCTGCTCTCAGTCCGAAAGTAGCTGAAGTAAATGCATGTTTTCCAAAAGAGTTGATCACCTGAGACTTCCTGTTCGGGGGATGGACTGAAAAGCTTTGCTCAGCTAACTCCTTCTTAGTGGCAGCGGCCACCACAATGGCATAGACGGGGACACCTTTGCTCAAAAATGTTCTGTCATTAGGAGGACTAAGGAATTTGTTGGCTTTTTTGGGGAAAGGTTCCTCCATGTCCGGCTTCTTCCAAGCCCTGCTGGCGATAAGGTCCACAAGCTCATCAGCACGGGGGACACCCAGGTAGATCGGCCCATCCCAAATGCCTTCAGGAATATGGACTCCACTAAAGATGGGGTTGGGGAAGACCAACTGCCTCTTTGCTTGAGAACCTCGAGGATATCCCTGAAGGGCACTTCCTCAGGCGGAAGTGTGGAGGACCAATCTCCCTCCTCGAAATCTGTGTCCTCAGATAGGGACTCTCTGGGGAAGTCCAAGTGTCTCCTCTTACACATTCTCTTCTGAGGGGTTTCCCACCATGGGCTCAGGGGAGGACTCATAAGAGACTGGCACATCGAGAGGGGCAATGCTCGCCTGAAGGCGCTCACGGGAGGGCTGACCCTGGACGGATAATGAGGCTTCAGCACCCAAACCTGAGAAAGGCTGGAGAAGACAAAGAGGTAACTGCCAAACTGGAGAAGGTTCTCTCTACCGCCTGGAAGGCTGATGGACTGGACGAAGCGCCTCCCCCCTCCCTCATGGTCAGGGCCATCTGGGAAGGGAGAAGAGACCCCAAAGCAGTGCCAAAGCCCCCGGACAATACTGGTCCTGAGCTGTCCAGTGCTAAAGCTCCCAGGGGAAGGGAACAGTCTGAAAAATCTGGGCCAGAACCCACCCCCAGCACCTACCTCTCGGAGGCGAGGTGCACCCTGATCCAAGGGCAGAAGAACAGAGCCAGCCAGGGACCCGGATGGTGTTGAGAAGGGGGGTATGCCCAACACCATCAGCCTCTCACTGGAAATCCCTTGGTCCTGATGTTCCAAAGCCTGTGGGGTTGGCAAAAAAGAGTGGAGTCCTGTAGATAGGGAGGGTCCCCTAGTCACCTGAGCAGGGGACGGCAGCAAGCCCAACTCAATTTGAACCTTGAGGAAGCTCATCATCCTATCCGTATTCGAGAGAAGTTGACTTCTGGAGGACCTGGATGAGACTGACAAAGCCCTACGGTCCTGAGAAAGTACTCCAAGTCGTATCCTGCTTTCTGAAAGGCCAAAAGGGGGAATCTTCAATTATAATGTGATCCGACATCCTAGTTAGGTCCGAGGGCTTGGACAGTGTGCTGGTCGGATCCAGGGATGGCTTGGGCCTGCTCAGATTCAAAGGCCTCCACTCCGTGGACATCTTGGATCAGAGAGTCTGATCCAAGGTTCTCACAATGGCAGATCTCAGATCCAAAGTCGAAGAGACTGAGCTCGGATCCGCGGATGTGCAATTTGAGAGCCTCAGCTTCTTAGAATGAGAGGAGTAGGAAGATCCCCCCAGAGAAAAGGCCTCTTTTTAGGTTCTTGAGGGGGCTTGGAAGGGGAGTCCAAGGGTAAGGACCCCCCCCCGAGCCAAGCCCTTCAAAAGAAGCTTATTGTAGCACTCTACAAGGGCCCTGGGGTTGAATGCGGCACAAATGTCACATTCAATCTCCAGGTGTGCCGACCCTAAGCAATAAAGACACGCATCGTGTGAGTCGGAATACTTTCAACTGCACAAGCAGCATCTGTCAAACCCGGAGGGTTTATCAACCATGCCGGCATGGAACATGAGCATACACACACACACACACAAAAAATCTACCCCCTAACTAAACCCAACAACTTAAAACTATAACCCTCTCTTTTTTTTGTCACCCTAATGGAAAAAAGGGCGGGAAACGAGAACACAAAGAAAGGGGAAGGGAATCCTGTCTAAAATAACAAGCTTAGAGAACGGGAGGGGAGGTAATTACACTACAGAGTAATTAAAACTAAACTAAATTAAGCTACAAGTCACCAAAATATAAAGCACTTATCTGAATGACTAGCCTGAGCTTTGGGATCACAACCAAAGCATTTCAGTGGCAAACGAGATCCGAGGGTTAGAAGGTAGCAGGAGGTCATGGGAAAGGGAGGAGCTGGAGCTCTGGATCTGTCTGACAGTTGCCAGCTCGGATTCGAGGTCAGATCCAAGACCCATTTGTAATGAATAATGACAAGGATGGCATCAGACAGATTGTTTAACATCGCTAAGGAGGCAATGGCCTTTGTTAGGAAAGCAGTAAATCTACGAATTAATGAAGAGGCCAGGACATTAACTGAATGAGATCCAGGAAGTGAAAGGGAGAAGCAAAATGAAATATCGTGCAAGGGAGACGAGACTATTTTCCATTATTCCGAAAGCAAGACAGATTAAGGGAATGGGTAGAAAAGATGAAGAAAGAGAGACAGAAGCAGCAGAGAAAAAGTAGTGAGGATGGAAGTGGGGACTATTAAGCTCCGTATGTACAGAACAGGTTGTAGTTATGTTGCATACAAACAGATGGATGGTAAATACTGAAGTCACAACAGGTAACAACTGAAAACTAGTACGCCAGGTCATTGCATAGGGCATGTCGGAAAAGCCTATGGACATTCTGAGAACAGCAATAGTACATGAACTGTAAAGGAGTGTTACTAAGACCCCACACACACACTTTTTTTTTGATGAGCTTGTAAAAGCCCATTCTAGTAATGGGATGGATGTTTTCATATGGGGCAATGTGAAAAAGCAATTCACCAATATGGGATGGTGCTTATTCAGATGACTGCCAATGAAAACTGGACAAGGGGAAGAAGTATGTCAATGCAAAAAAGGGTGCGTCTTCAAGATGCATGCAATGTTTAAAATTATATGATACAGGAGGTCTGTAAGACATAGGCCCAGAGAATAATTATATTAAAAAAAAAAAAAAAAAAAAAAAAGAGCAAGGACGGACCAGTAATGGTAAAAATGGCAGAACCTGCCAATGTGTGTTGACTGGCAATGATGGGTCAATTTAAGACAATATGGACATGTAGGAGATGCGAAGGTCTCAACACAAGGAAACAGTTAAAATTTGTATTTTGATTTGTTAAGTTATTCTAGGGAATTTCCTAAAGTTCTATATGTCTTTAGCCAAGAATAATTATATAAACGCAAGTCTATGATTTTTTTTTTTTTTTTTTTTTTTTTGAGTCTTATAGTGTACATGTTTATCTAACCAGCAGAGTATGGTCTTCGAACTTCTCAGTGGTCTATTATATAAAAGTTAAAGAGAGATAAACCAGGGGTCATCAGAGGGATTGATGGATGAATAGCAGGACTAAAACAAGGGAGGAAAAAAGAGAGGGAAAGCAAACAGAATGGTACAAAATACCCCAACTGCATTTAGATGCAATCATAGTTATGACAGATTGGGTGGTGGGCACGGACGCCAAGTAGTCTAGAGGCTGTGATGTTACTAAGTGGGGCAGGGATAGGAAGAAGTATCAAAAAAAGGAAAATTAATAATGGTGCTACAACGCAAATAATAGAGGGGTGGATGATCGAGGGGAAAAAAGGATTGAGAGAAAGACAGAAATGCAGCACTGGAGTAATATAATTGTAAAGAGGCAGGATAAAGCCGAATGTAATGCAAGCCCAAAAAAAGAGCTATAGAAATTAAATCCTGGAACGTAAATGGCTTAGGGAACAGAAACAATAGGGGGAAAATTATGTTAAGGACTTTAAAGCAAAGGCAATTGCTTTACAGGAAACTCATCTAAACAATCAAGATCACACGATGTTAAGGGGAAGATGATATAACTTGATGGCAAGCTAAAGTTAGAGGAATAATAAAAGGAGAGGAACAGTAAGGACCTGCCCATTAAAGATTACAGGGAGACTGGAAGACAAAAACGCAGAATGGCAAAGATAAAAAGGTTTGATAGAAGGAATAAAGCTATCAAGTTTCAATACATCTCCCTCCAGGTATATAGATAAAATTAATGATTTTATTAGAACTTAATCAATTTTAGGAGGGGATGGTAGTATATATAGGGGACTGAGATAATTTGGATAGGAAAGACCAAGTAGACAATGTCAGAGAGGGGAAAAAGCTGTTGAAGACAGGTTTTTAGCGGAATATATGACAAAAATAGGGATGTACAATACATGGTACTGTAAAGAAAAACAGAAAAATACAGAGAGGTACACACTCTATTCTTACAGATATAATATGTGGTCAAAGTTGGACAGAAGTTGCATCTCTATAGAACATGTACATAATGTGTTAGAAGGAAACGTTGAGCAGATAATTCAGACCATGCAGCGATAGGTCTAAAAATATTTTAGGCAGTAATACAAAATCAGACTATGGAGAGAGCCCTGGTAGACTAGTTACAGAAAGAGAACAACAGGGAATGGTTACAGAATGTAACAGAACAGGAAGTGGCTGGAGAAGAGATAGGAGATGCATCAGTATGGGACAGGATAAAAGAGAATATTAAAGTAAGGATACAGGAAAAAGAGGGGAGGAGAAATGGGTGTGCAGATGAGAGGAGGATATGGTGGAGTAATAAATTGCAATGCATCCAAAGGGGGAAAAAATGAAAGGAAATAAAGGAGTGCAAGAATTGGAGAGATTTATTGCAGCAAATGCAGAAATAGAAGATGAAAGAATATGGATGAAGAAGACAGCAGTGGAGCAGTTTTTTTTTCAATGAGAACCTCAAAGCAACAAAGACACTGGTTTTAAGATTATGACAACAGGAAGTAGAGAAAGGTACATTTAAAATACAGACCAAAAATGAGGATACAGCAGTGGTAGAATTAGCAGAGAGATTAAATAAAGTTTAGGGAGTATTATCAAAGCCTGTATCAGGAAAAAGGTGGAATTTGACAGAAATGGAATGAAGAATACTGAATGACATTTGCCAAGGATGCCACAGATAACGGAGGAGGAAAGAGAGACCTTAGTCAAGCCTACAGAGGTAGAAGAAATAAAACAGGCATGTGACAGGGAAGTGATAGAATTAAAAGAAAAAGTGCTAGAAAGATGAGGAATTATTTTTAACCAGGTGCTTAGTGGCAAAGAGGCTCCTAAATTGTGGAAGCAAGCTATTAATATCAGCTATTCATAAAGAGGGCAAGGATCCAGTGAGACCATCATCTTATAGATCAGTTTCAGTACTGAACTACAATTATAAATGTTTTATGCATATTCAAGCAGGAAGACTGGGTAGAGTAATTAAGGGTGACCCAACAGGATTTGTAGGAAGATGCAGGGCTATGGATAATTCAATTAAATTAAAGCCATGTTAATGCAGGAGGCTCAACAAAGAGTAGAAGTGAACTTTATTTCTCTAGATGCAGAGAAAGCCTTTGACAGGGTAAGATGGGAATATACGCTTAGGGTAGCAGACAAATTTGGACTGACAGACCAGTGGAAATCCATGCTGAAAAAGCTTTATGAAAGAGTGAGGGCAACAATTAAGATTAAAGGAGACTATCTGAGGAGGTGACACTAGAGAGGGGCACCTGGCATAGATGCCCTCTGTCACCATTATTATTTGTGCTCTATAGACGGCCACTAGCAGAATTGATAAAAGGATCAGATATAAGGGGATTTTGAGGGAGAGAAAAGGAAAAGATCTTCCTGTATGCAGATGATATTTTGATCACAATTAATAAATGGAAGCAGGATAAAGAGAAATTATGGAATCTTTTGAACCAGTTTGGGGTAATCTCAGGGTACAAGGTAAACAAATCTACAACACAGACTATCAGAGTGATCAGCCAGTCAATTGGGGAAGGGAGAACGATGGATGGTGAGCAGTGGAGAAAGCAAATTAAATACTTGGGAATCTGGATAAGTAGTACACAGGAAGAAATGATAGGTAGTTAATTTGAGAGGGCATATGAAAAGGTCAGGTGCCAGTTGCAGACCTGAAAAATGTTAACTTTAGATTTAGATCAGAAAGTGCAGATTACTATTATGTATTATGCCTCAGTTTATATATTTAGGGCAAGTGTTTTTGGAGATTACCAGAGAAAAAGTTACTGAAAAAAAGTTAAGTGAGCATGCAGTGGAATTTATACGAGATGTGGAGCACATGTGAGGGTGAAATGGGAAAAATTAGTAGGAGGCAAAAGGGAGAGGTTTAGGAGTACTAGACCTGAAAGAGACTTTGTTAGCATGTATGTTAAACATCGTAAGAGTGATAGACAAACAATGTGAGGCAGACTGGAAAAGAATGCTGAGAATTATGGAGAAGGAATGACAGGAAGGTAGAGAGATATTGCAACATTATTAACTGAGGGTCTACAAAGGGTAATATTAAGAATGGATGAAGGACACTAACAAAGTCTTGATGGTGAGATGGAAGGAAAAGGGGATAGAAAAATGGAGGGAAAGAGATTGAGGGCTTAAGAAAAGTTGTGCAAAATAAATGGAACCTATGGCTATGGAGGAAAAGATAAAATAAGGTTAGGTTTTGGAATCAGATGCTTACAGCGGGACAACTTAAAACTTGGCAAAAAATACAGAGAGAATATCAACTGACCAGGAGTTTTTAGAGTGGGACTATCAGGCACAGAAGTCAAAATGGGGCAATGGCATAAGAAGGTGACAGAGGGACAGAGAATGCCAAGGATTCTGAAGGAGATAGAGTGGAGACTGGAGGGCAAGAACATGAGGGGATTATTAAAACTGAGCAAAGAATGGATAAAGGGGAACAAAGAGCAAGTTAAAGAAGAAGCCCTGGTACAGTGGGAGAAAGAGATTCTAGGCAGGAGAGGGGGACAATTATTAGGATTCCAAAAGTTTGGTCTAAGGCTTAGACATTTAGTATCTGATTGGAAATGTTTACGTAAGTACTTCTATACACCAAGAGTTTGGTAAAAATGTTTAAGGGTATAGACCAAAGATGTTGCAGATGTACAGAAGCTATAGGGACCTGGAAGCATATTTCTGGGAATGTAAGCAGTTGGAAGGTTTTACAGCAGGAATAAGTCAATTAGTGAAAGCATTAATAGATAACAGTATTCAAATTACTTCAAAACTGTTTCTATTACATTATCAAGAAGGAAGAACAGCCAGAGGGTAAGGCCTTGGTGGGATCATTGATGACAGTTAGTAAAAAAAAAAAAAAAAAAAAAAAAAAAAAAAAAAAGGGAAGGAAATGCCAAAAGTGCAGGAGGTAAAAGATTTGATGAATAAAACAGAGAGAGGAAGAACGGGATGCCGGAGTGAAACACTATAATAAACGGCAGAAGAAATGGAGAAATTGGCAAGATACAACATCCACTAACTCATAATTAATTCTTGAAAAGGGAGCATCTTGGAAGAACGGGATGCCGGAGTGAAACACTATAATAAACGGCAGAAGAAATGGAGAAATTGGCAAGATACAACATCCACTAACTCATAATTAATTCTTGAAAAGGGAGCATCTTTTAAGACGAAGAAAATAAAGTAGTGCAGAAACAAATGGGGGATGGGGTTGTGGGTAGATGTACACCTTTTTCTTTATGTCTAGAACGAGAATGGAAGGGAACAGAAGGAAAAATTATGTAATTGGATGTACATGGTGTAATAATGCAATGAAGTTTGAGGGAAACTTCAGATCGGGCTGATACCTACTGTTAATCACACAAAGGCAAATAGATAATTAAGGGCCAGCCACTGAAGTAGTAAAAGTATAAGTGCACCATGCATGATGATTGCACAGCACTGTTGTACGTGCCTGGGATAAAAGAAAAGGATGGTTTGAAATTTGAAAAAAGAAATGAAACAAAAATGAAGATCAAGGTTAAAGAAAAGAGAATCTATCTATAAGACAGCTGTAAAGTAGAGGGGACAGCAACATGTTTCCAAGTGAAACAGATTTCAGGGAGTTTAGATGCTGGCACAAGCTGTGGGCATGGAGGAATTAAGTAAACTGAAAGAACCAAATATAGCTTATAATTATAACATTTTAAGAGAAGAAACGACTGACTGACCAAAGGGACCCCCACTGAAAAAGGATCCTGGCCACCAAATAGAAAAATGTCTTCCATTCAGCCGCATAGGATTTACTGGAACTGGGTTTGCTGGCCTCCTGCACAGCCATAAGCACTCTCAGAAAAACGGTGTCTAAAGGGCATCAAAAAACCCTATCTACAGAGTGCAAGTGAACTGTTGACAACTGAGGGTAAATGACAGACTCAGTCTTGTGTGAAGAAGATCTATTCAGTGAGGTAACTTGTGAGGACTGTCCCTAGCCAGGTGAAAGGGGGAAGCAGTGCTGTTTGGGCCAAAAAGGAATTGCCAGCAAGATTCTGGGCGAGTCCCTCTTGTACAGGACCCTGGGGAGCAGAGGAGGCATACATATAGGCATACAGGAACATTCCCTTTCAAGAAAAGAGCACGGTGTCCGCCTTCCAAGTCAGAGAAAATTGTCTGTTCAGAGGAGAGGCAAAAAGGATTCACTTGAGGAGTATTCCACCAATATGCCCAGAAACACTTTCAAAACACAGTCTTATGAATGGATAATTCCCAGAGATCTACTCAGAGAACTGCCAAAAGGTTGTGCTCTGAAGGGATGTAAACTGCCTGAAGGGGTATCTGATGACAGATAAGATCCCAGCCCTAACAGCCAGTCTGCAGAGACAATAAGATTTCATTGCCCCATTATTTGTTGATGTACCACATGATTGCGCTATTGTCTGTAGAAACCTTTTGGCCTGGAATCCAAAGGGAATGGAAGATTTGTAGAACAAAAATGAGCACCTCATCACTTTGATGTTGATATGGTTTGATATCTGATTGAGGGATTAGAGACCCTGAACTCTTCAGATTTTTTGGGGAGGGTCTCTATCCTTGATCTGAAGTTTCTGTGAAAAGCTTTTGAGTAGCAGTAAGAGTCTGAAATAGCAGGCCTGGATTGAAGGAAATCTGCCAAAGCCACCAGTGAAACTCTGAGTCAAACAGTCTTAAGGTACCTCTGAAGTTCTCTTATATGAAGTTTGCCAAAGGAAATCATGACGATAGCAGATGAAATGAACCCCAAGGCTATGAGAAACTGCCTTTCAGGAATGACTATGGGGGGGGGGGGGGGGACAGAGGCTAAAACTTAAGTTATTAAAGACACAACTTTGGGGGAAGAAAGAGAACACTGAAATGGTCCGAATTCTGCAGACCAGAAAAATGTGATCTTCAGGAGTAGTCAGAACGCACTTCTTGGGACTGATAGTGGACCCCAGACTGTACAGGAAGAACATGGCAAATGCAGATCTTGAAGCAGTTGAGATGCCTGTAGAAAGAGGCCGTCCAGATATGGGAATGTCTGGATTCCCCAAAGCTTGCAGAAGGCTACTACAGACATCTCGTGAATACCCTTGGGTTGCAGAAAGACCAAAGGGCAAGGTCGAGAACTGAAAATGAGAGGAAGAAAAACATAAAAACTTCCTGAAAAGACAATGGATGGAGATATGAAGATAAGCATCCTTCAGGTCTACAGAGACTAGAAACACCTGGGGAAGCAAGAAAGGGAACAGACTCTAGAGCGAACCTTTAGAAAATTATTGAGATAAAATAGATCTAGAATACGTCTCCATGACCTTTATTTTCTGGGAACTAGAATCATCTTGGAATAGAATCTGGTTCCTTGCCGGGATTATGGAACAGACTGAATAGCCCCTTGATCTAACAGATCCTGCAGAACCACTAAAAAGTGGGGAAGTTGGTCTGGATGAAGACGACCTGAAAAGGAGGTGGGACAGGACTTTCATACCACAAAATAACCATGTTAGATAAAGGGCACAAACAGACCAAAGTAATCTGTTGCCAAACAGAAGAGACAGGGAAAGCTTGAAAGACAGGGATCCTGGCTGAGGGAAGGGGGAAGTTTTAGGTCAGATGGAGGCAGAGTTGTCTGGAAAATGGGGACTCTTTTGACCCTTAGAAGTATGTGCGTGTTTATCAGAGAAAAAGAAGTTATGTACTCACCATAGTGTTCCATGTTTGTTGTCCATCTCACCCTTCATTCTTACTGGATGGGTTCAGAGATGATCATAGTCTCCGACTCAGCTGAATACACTAGCTCAACGTCTCTGACTTGGCTTGTGGCAGGACAGGTATCCCACCATGCAGTGTTGCAATTCCCCAGATAGTAGAGTTGTGTACACTTACCATAAATGTAGATGTTACATTGTATTCACTGTTGCAGTCATCACATTTGGGTCATCTGCTTGCAGTAGCCCTCAGTCGACCTGATTAATAAAGTCTTGGGTCCTGCGTCGGTTGCTGTCCCTTCTTCCATGACGTAAGGTCGTCAGGGGTATAAAATATGCAGCCAACGCCATTACATCAGTTTTTCTTGCCCCAGATGTCAGGTGCCCCCCTAATGAGAAGCCATTAAATCTATAAATATACAAGATTATACCTCCAACAAAAAAGCAAATACACCAAAAAGCTTTTGAGCATAGTAAAGTAGGGTAGAGGTATAGCCAAAAGAAGAAAGGGGGCTGGCGGGAGGATAACCAGGACTGCAACAGTGAATACACGCGAACATCTACATTTATGGTAAGTGTACACAACTGAACTATGTTCTTCGTGTTTCACTGTTACAGTCATCACATTTGGGTAGATTCACAAAGCTAAGGATGGGGGGAGGAATTTAGACAGCATTAAGACCAGCTATAAGGCCCTGCAAGACTGCAAAAGCAAAGCCAGCTCTGGATTTAGAGAAAATTGGCAGATGGTAATGCTTGGTGAAAGTATGTATTGAACTCCAGGATGTCCCTGGAAGGAACGCCTCTGAGAAAGGCTGTAGAGGTAGATGCAGCCCTGGTTGAGTGGGGTCTGATCCCCTGTGGGATAGGTTTCCCATGATGCTTGTAGCAGAAATTAATGCAATGGCCTATCCATTTAAAAATGGTTTGCTTTGAAATAGCCTTCCCCTCTACCCCTGCAGCAAATGCTACCAGCAGTTGTTCAGATTTTCTTCGAGATTTAGTCCTGTCCAAGTAGAATCTAAGTTGTCTGTGTATATCCAGTGAATGCAAAATCCGCTCTCCCTTGTTCTGTAGATTGGGAAAGAAAGTTGGCAAATGAATGGACTGATTAAGGGCCACACTGGATACCACCTTGGGCATGAAGGAGGGAATGGTCCTGAGGGACACCCTGTCCACACGAAAGATGATTAAATGCTCCACTGCCATGAGGGCCTGTAATTCAGATACCCTTCTTGCTGAAGGGATTGCTAAAAGGAAAGCTGTTTTCCAAGAGAGGAATTTTAAATCCACAGTGGCAGCTGGCTTGAAAGGAGGAAGGGTGAGCTTTTCCAATACAAAGTTGAGGTCCCAGGCTGGAGTTGGGGCTCTCTTGGGTGGTCATAGATTTTTGGCCCCTCTGAGGAACTGCTTAAGCAGTGGATGAGAGAAGAGGGGAGGTTCTGTGTTATAATGAGCTGAAATGGCTGAGGTGTGAATTTTGATGGAGGAGAAATACAGGCCCTTGTGAAGCATCTCAGTTAAGTATTGTAAAATCTGAGGTAAATTGGGCACTGCTGTGCACATCCCTTGAGATTGGTTTCAGGCACAAAATCTTTTCCATTTTTCAGCACAAGATTTTCTAGTACTAGGCCTCCCTGCCTCTAAAATGATATCCATCACTGGTTTACTGAGGGATGGTAAAGGACAGATTAGGTTAATTAGCCAGGCTGCTAGGTTCAGTGCATGAAGCTGAGGGTACAGAATCTGTTTTTTCTGCTGAGAAAATAGGGTAGGAGTCTGAGGCAGGTACCATGGGGCCAACAGTGACATACTGTGCAAGCGGGGGTATCAGTGTTGGTGTGACCAGTCTGGTGCAATCAAAATCATCCTTGGTTTGTCTTGTTTGATCTTTATTAGTACTTTGGAGAGCAGAGGCAGAGGAGGAAAGGCATAAACTGATAGGTTTTTCCAGCTGAAGGACAGAGCATCCACTTTCCAGGCTTGTTTGTGGGGAGTCCTTGTACAAAATTCGTCCAATTGATAGTTCTGGGGGAAGGCAAACAGGTCTATATCCGGGCACCCCCATTTGCTTGCTCACATGTTGAAAATCCTTGGTTCCAGCTTCCATTCGTGTGGATCCATGAGGTTTCTGCTTAGTTCGTCTGCCAGTGTATTCAGTTTTCCTGGCAGGAATTGAGCTTGTAGATGCACTTGGTAGCTCAGGGCTGTGTTCCATAATGCCATGGCTAGTCTGCACAGGGGATAAGAATGTGTTCCCCCCTGCTTGTTTATGTACCACACAACACTGGTGTTTGTCCATCTTTACCACAGATTGTCCTGGAAGAATGTGGTCCTTAAAAGCTGTTACAGCATGCTGTACAGCTAACATTTCTTTTTGATTGATATGCAAGTGCATTTGACTTGGGTTCCATTTGCCCTGAAAGCACTTCCCTGCTAGGTGAGCCCCCCATGTATAATCTGATGCATCTGTTAGAGTTTGGGCAGCAGGGGGTGGTGTGAATGGTAGCCCTTGTTTTGGTGGCAGGCCTCTGCCCACCAAAGAAACTATAGGCGTAGGCAAGGTATGATAGGAATCATTGCTTCTAGATCCTGAGAATGTTGACACCATAGGCGTTTTAGATACCGTTGCAGTTTCCTCATATGCAGTCTTGCATATGGAATGAGAAGAATGCAGGAGGCCATGAACCCCAAGGCATGTAGTATTTGCCTTGCAGATAGTAGGGTTTTTGTGCCCACTTGTTTGAAACAGGTCGTCAAATTAATTTGTTTCTCTGGTGTGAGAAAAGCCATCTGGGAAGTTGTATTCAAGCTTGATCCCAGGAATATGATTTGTTGACAGGGTACCAGGTGTGATTTCTTTTCATTTATGGTGTACCCCAGAAAAGTTTGTACAAAGGCCAGATTATTCAAAAGTATGTCCTTGCTTTCTGCCTGAATTAAACAATTGTCCAGGTATGGGTATATCTGAATATTTCTTTGCCTGCAAAATGCGATGACTGGGGCTAAGCACTTTGTGAATACCCTGGGCGCAGTAGATCAGGCAAAGGGCAGTGCAGAGAACTGGTAGTGACTGTAGCCTGCTTTGAAGTGCAGGTATCTTCTGTAAGATTCCCCGATTGGGATGTGCAGGTATACTTCATTTAAATCGAGTGTTACCATCCAGGCATCTTTTCCTAGCATAGGGAGCAACTGGTGAAGAGTCAGCATCTTGAATTTTGGAATCACCAAAAAGGTGTTTAGACCAGACAGGTCCAGAATAGGATGCCATGAATGGTCTTTTCTGGGTACCAGGAAAAGTCTTGAGTAGAAACTTTGTCCTTTTTCCTCTTCTGGGACAGTTTGAATAGCCTTTATGTTTAAAAGAGAGAGTATTTGCTTTTGAGCCTCTGCCCACTGATTTGGGGGTAGATCTGGCTTGGCGTTGGTAATGTGTGGAAGTGAAATCTGTATCCTTGGAACACTATATTTAAAACCCATTTGTCCTGGGTAACGAGTTCCCAGTTTTTTGGTCTGCAGCCCAATCTTTCCCCCTAAAGGAGAATTCAGTTGAGAAGTGCTTGGAAATTTTAAAATCAAGTCATTGAAACAGTTTTCCATAGGGGGGGGGGGTCTTACTGCTCCCAGGTTTGGAAGCGTAAGCCCCCCACTGCTTGTGCGTACCCTGGGACTGAAACCTGGGATTTCTGTTGTGTCTGGGTTTGGATTGAGAAGGCCTGGAAGGAGCCGGAAAGGACCAATTCTTAGAGGGCCAATGCCTACTAAATCTTGGAGGCTGAACTTGTATAACAGTTTGCATAAATTTAGCTTCATCTTCCATCTTTTTTTAGAACTTCTTCAGCCTTATTGCCAAATAAGTGGTCTTGCTGTAAAGGAGCATCCAAAAGTTTTGCTTTAACATAATCAGGCAGAGATTGCTCCTTAAGCCAAGCATGCATTCTAAGCACAACAGCAGCCCTACAAGAGGCCTCTAAGGAATCAAAACCACACTGCAAAGTAGGTCTGCCAACTTGTTCGGCTGAATGCAATAAATCCTGCAAATCTTTATTCTCCACACAGTCAGAAATCAACATTTTCTGTTTAAGTAGTCCCATGATATGTTGCTGACATTTTAGC